>NC_083467.1:9864001-10131501 GCF_030014155.1 Tachysurus vachellii | reverse complement strand
GATTCTAAGCCAGGATTCAGAAACATTTTCAAAATCTATTCATGACATGTGTAAAGATCCCTTAAAGACAACATTTTCTCTGTAGATGTTAGTGTAGATCCTTCATAATCGTATTATTCTTGCCCATGCCATGTGTCTGTGAAAAGTGTGTGTGTGTGTGTGTGTGTGTGTGTGTGTGACAAACTGAGAAAATCACTTAGTATATGTGGAGCATGGAAGATGACTGCCAAGTCACCAGAAGCCTGATCCAAACTCCATCTGCTGTATTTCGTCTCTCTCTCTCTCTCTCTCTCTCTCTCTCTCTCTCTCTCTCTCTCTCTCTTTCTCTGAAAACACACACACACACAAACACACACACATACACCTAGTATAAACCTTCTGCATAAAGTTTTTGTAAAATTCACACTTTCCATGATAGATCATGAGGACTTGCCGTCCAATTAGATATCATTTAATGATAATTAAAAAGGGGGGGGGGAGAAGTGAAGCACCCTGCCTATTAAGAGGACAGAGTTTTTTATGTACATTGTTTACATTCTTTTAAATAATATTCTGTATTCAGAAAATAAAAACATGATAAATGTTGAGAATGTGCAGATTTTAGTTTGAAATATTATATTCATATGGAACATGCTTTAGGATTACTTATGTACGGCTTGTGCATGAAATGTTCTCCGAGCACTGACATATGGACAACACAGGCTGTACATACACACACATGCACACACAGGTTCATAACCACATAGAAACAAATCTGAGATCTTTGATAACTGGCCAGCCTGTGTATAGTTTAGTGCCAGATGATGTCGGAGGGAGATTTGAGAAGGCTTATCTTTGAATAGATAGCAGCTGTGCTGAATTGATTTATGTGAACAAAAAAAACACACACTTGCTCTCGCTATCTCTCTCCCTCTCTCTCCCTCTCTCTCTCTCTCTCTCTCTCTCTCTCTCTCTCTCTCTCTCACACACACACACACACACACACACACACACACACACACAGACACATGCACACAAACACACACAGACACACACACACACATACACATATATATATATGATTCCAAGGAATTGTCAGGCAGCACACAGTGTGCATTTTCCAACCAGTGAATTGCATCAATAGCTGTTACACCAAACCATTTTATAGAAAGATAAAACTGTAAAAATATGAAGCAGTTTATTGTAAAGAGTTTTTGGACTAAAAGGATGACATTAAAAGAAGAGTGTGTGCAAGAATGTGAGAAGAAAAATGGAGACGACTAATTGTCCGACAAGACACCTGTCCTATCCAGTTCAGAAAATTTAATTCAATAATGTAACCTGACATCTAGACTGTGTTAGATTGGATCTGGTAGGTCTTGTTGAAGGACGAGTGTTAGTTATATGTATATATCTACAGCATATGTACTGCGCTTTGGGTCCATCAAAGCCCTGCAAAGTTGCCCAGTTGCGATTATAGCAGGCAGGTAAACGTGTAAGTTAATCAAAAGTGTACAGGGCTGGGTCAAGGACCTGATACTTTACAGCTTTCTTTCATCGCCCTTTTTAGTTTCAGGCTGAGAGAGAGACTATATGCTGAAGAAGAGAGAAGGAGAAAGAGAAAGTGCAGGTCTGATGTGGTTAGCAGATGCACGTGTGTTATTGCAGAGTAGGGAATTGGACATTCTCCATCTACTATGCTATAAATATCCCCCTGACATTTATTACACTCAAAAGGCTTTGGGTGCTAAAACATTTGGATACTAGTCAATTTTCCCTTTCTTTTTTTAGACTTCCCCGTTTTTTTTAATGCAATATGTCCGAATACTAAATACATTGAATTAATAAACATTCTGAAAATTCTCATCAGTCTGTCATTGCAAGGCTTCAGGAATTAGATTACACTCAGGGTAAAACAATTTTGGGGGTTTAAATGAATTTGTGATCAATTATATCATATTTTCATCTTTAATATGATCTAACACTAATAAAACCAAGTGAAAAAATACAGAAATATTTATAGAAAAGAGAAGAAGAAGAAAAATAACAAAAAATGAATAATAAAAACCAGACTAAGCTGGTTGATCAATTTTGCACATTATATATAATGGGTTAGTTAATGAAATAATTATATTCAGTCTCCCATTGAAAAGTAATTCAATGGGATTCATTCCCCCAAATTAAGATCAGCTGATTCAGTAAGTCTATGATAACTGGCATGCAGACTTATATCTATTGTAGATCTTTCACAATGCATTTACATACTTCTATTCTACAATGTTTCTTGAGCAAAGCTAATTAAACATATTTTGGTAAACCACAGAGTCAATTATCAGTGTATTTTAAGAAATTTGAAAGAAATATGAAAGAAATTTCATATCACAGTTCAAGAATTTTATCCAATAGTTCCTTGGATGAAGGAATGGATGGGTGGATAGATGGGTGGACAGATGGGTGGATGGATGGGTGGATGGATGGGTGGATGGATGAAGGAATAGATGGATGTGTGGATGAATGGGTAGAAGGATGGATGCATGAGTGGGTGGATGGATGAAGGAATAGGTGGATGTGTGGATGGATGGATGGAGGGGTGGATGGATGAAGTAATAGTTGGATGTGTGGATGGATGGATGGATGGATGGATAAATGGATGGATGGATGGGGGAATGGATGGATGGAGGGGTGGATGGATGAAGTAATAGATGGATGTGTGGATGGATGGATGGATGGATGGATGGATAAATGGATGGATGGATGGATGGATGGATGGATGGATGGATGGGTGTATTGGTGGGTGAATGGATGGGTGGGTGGATGAATGAGTGAATGGATGGTGGATGGATGGATGGATGGATGGATGGATGGATGGATAGATGGATGGATGGATAGATTTATTTACGCTTTAGTCTGCTCATGTACAGTATATATATTCTCATTACCTTTAGAATTTTCCAAAAAACATAGAGAAATGTTTGCAAAAAATTTTGCATTTCATAAACATTATTGAAACAGGATATATGTTGTGCTGGTCAGTCAGATTTTTGTAGAGGTGTTTTCAGCTGGTCATGCATTTATGGTGTACATGTTTAATGTTTCTCAAACATGCATGGAGTAGTTCATTAAATCATTTATTTATTTCTAATACTCAACATTTATTTTCCAGAAAGACTGTGGCTTTTATTTCTCTGAATGGATTTGCATCCCCGCTTTTTTAACCCATAACTGTCAAGATGATAATTTCACAGTCCTACTGTTAATGAATACTCAGCTTGTATAAGTTCAGGTAATTAGAGATCAGTCATTACAATCACAACAAAGAGATGCAAATGAAAATGAATTCAGACCACATGGAATTAACATGAAATCTTGTTTGCTTCAAATACTCTAAGGATATTTTTGCCCATACTACCAGGTAATTCAGTGCAGCTGGTCAGAGCTTAGTCAGAATAAGGCAAGACAACAGAGAAGAGCCACATGAAGAATAGTGGTGCAAGAGTCACTGTTGCATCTGCTTGTCTCACCCAGAAAAGATTGATAGACTTGAGATAAAAGACTAAAATGTAGTGATAATATATCACGAAGAGATATTTCAATCTAGGTCGAGTCCACATTAATTATTTATTGCTAGTTACAGTAAATACATTTTATGATCTTTTCTCCTGGATTCCATCCATGTTTTGTGGAATATAAGCAGGAAAACGGCAACGAGAATAGTGTCCATCATGTGCATAATCTAAATAATCAATTAATAATTTTCTTAAAAATGTATTAGATATTTATAGGTGTGTGTGTGTGTGTGTGTAATAATTCTATTAAGTTAGAGTTGCATTAGATCATTGAGCATTGATCTACCCAGCATGGGGTAAGAGAGTGTTTTTGTTTTAGATTTTAATTTCGTTTATATGATTTATGCAATCGCAAAACACTGTTTACGTTTCACTGCTAAAAGTTCTAAGGAAAAGCCAAGTAAGTTGAATGTAAAGAATAGTAAGACTTTACTAAAGGGTTACTAAAGTAAGTCTTATCAATAAGCTAAAGCTAGTGGTCTGACAACTTGGTCATTTAGTCATGCTTAAGAGTATAAATAGAATTTATGTTTGCTTCTTATTTGCTTCTGAACCTTCTGAATCTGCTTCTGAAATAGTGGAGGAGACATATGGCAACAAGATAGTGTGTGTGTGTGTGTGTGTGTGTGTGTGTTGGGAAGAGATTGAAAGGCAGTGAACTTCCAGATCAAAAATGAGAAAGATTTCAGTTTATTTTGGTTGCTGGATCCTCAGCCACTACCAGTCTACAAAATTATTTGTGAAGGCAGCCATAAAGGGGGATATGAAAATGTCCTTACTGTCATAAGCATTTTGCTTCTATTAACTATTAGGACAATTTTTCATGGATCATAAAATTTCCATCGGAGCACTACTCATCTTTTGGAAATGCCGCAATGTACTTTTCTTTTTGCTAACTGGAACTCTAAAACAGGAAACCTTAGCATAGGGCTTCCCCTTTGTTCAGAACGGTGCCATAAAAGCAATAAATAGAAGGATGAGTGTAATGGCAAGCTTGGAAAAGAGAGAAATGGAGAGAGGGCAAAAACATGAGATAGTAATTTTAAATGTACATCAGGGGAGAACAATGTAACGATTTGACCAGATTTTACATTCCCTGTTGTGACCTGCCTTCAGCACACATACTAGACTCACTTAAAACTCCTTCCTAGGTTGTCAGCTCCCTCCCAGGTCACTCTCGCATCCCTCTGTGAGGTGTGATGATGTCAGCCCTTATATTTCACAGCCAGGCGCGGGCGATGACACCGACAATTTGGCCTGTGAGTTCTCTCCAGCTTCAGACATGGTGTTACGATTACATGCTCCGCTGCAGCTCGTACATGCCAGGGACAGGGGGAAAGAAAGAGGACCTTTAAGCTAACTTTTATAGACTACAACTGTATCCTTCCTCTGCTCATAAAAAATGGGAAATGAAAGAAGCACGATGTACGATTAAGACATATCACTTGGATTGCTCTGGATGTGCTCAATATCATCCCAGGACTCACACAGAATCACCTCCTGTGTTTTACATTTCATCCTACAGTCTACAGGAATCTACCCTGATTTTACTGCTAGTTTAGGTTTCATAGTTTCAACCGTCACTGAGCAAGTTCACAGTAATAAAGAGAATTGATGTAAATCCAAGTTAGAGAGATGGTGAGATATAGAAAGGAGGATGCTGAGATGAGGCAAGATAATCTCCATGGTACTGCAATTAAAGTTGTTTGTGGATTTACTAAGATTTAAAGCCCTTTTCTTATTTAATTAAGCTTCTTAAGGGCTTAGGATTTTGTTCAAGACTTGATCCATATCCAAAGTGCACTCAGATTTTTCAGCCACATAGAGGTCATGCATATGACTCCTGTGACAGACCCGGCTGTCGTCAGCTTGTAAAGTTTGTTATGGTTTTGGGTAGTCAATGTGTAATATATTACTTCTGAACTTTTCCATTGTATTTTATTTACTATTTTTATCATTCATTTATGTTGGTAAACGATTACGGTGTTGATTGTGATCATGGAAATTTAATCAAAGGAAAGAATACCATATATTTGTGTAAGGACTTATATGTCTGTCTAGTAGGGTACCAAAAGAGCTTTCAAATATATGACTAAATGCATTTGTTTTGGTTGAGTTTCAGTTATCAAAATGATCAATTCAAATATCAAATTAAATTCTAATGACATTTGCACATTTTAAGCCTACAGTTCTCCTGTACATCACAATGCCTCAGGTAGACTGTAATTATGTAAGTGTTTGATTTCTGAAAACTTACTGGTTAATGGAATTGATCTATTTTTATTTATTGCTGTTCTCTCCATCGCTCCTACTTAAGATTCCTACATAAACTATTAATGATCAGATGTAAAACAGCTCCCTGGCCAGATAGGCACTTTTATAAACTCTTCCTGTGCTCTCTATCCCTCACTCTCATCCACCCCCAAACCCATCTGAAAAGAAAAATAAACCTGAGGTGCAGAGACCTGACATGCCCTTTCCTTGGTGGACTACTTGGTGTTTTCTTTTTGCATTTTTCATGTTTCTTTCTCTATATCCTATATCACTGGGGTCTTTTATACTCTAAAGGCATGTTCTTGGGAAAAAAAAATGTCAGATTGTCAGCCTAATGTCAATTTGTGTACTTTAGCAGACCAAAAATGCACTTTAGTATAGTGAAAGTGCCTCAGTTGGATATATGCACATAGTGTGTTGGAAATACATGTCTTTAATTGTCGTATACAATGTCTTTAATTTATTTTTAACGAGGGATTGGGATCTAAGACTTCACTAATTATTAAGTTAATACACGAAGGAAAGTGAATTTGTTTTTGCCATGAAAAGTATTTATGGGAATGTTCTTCCACATTCAGTACAGTGTTTAATTATTCCTGCAGTTACATGTAAACAAACAAGTGCTCATTTAAATTCACATCTACTGACCACTGTACTGAAAGCTGACCTTGTTTAAAGACAGAACAAATACACACGGGTTAAATTCTGGTCCTGGCTATAGTATATTTAATTCCCAAAAACCATGTAATGCTATAGTTTATGGCAAATTGCTGTAGAAACTAAAAACCATAAGGTTCAGTAATGTCTAATAATGTTTTAGAAGTTTTCAAGTCCTGTGCTCCTCAAGGCAATGTAACATGGCCTTTATTTAGATATTTTATGTGGCCCTCTGCTTTTTTGCAAATAATTCTGCATTATTTGTGGCTCATAATGTTCAAATGTTTAAGTGTTTAGCTTCAAACAGGTTTGAATATCTGTTAGAAATCTGAGATAAATGGAAGTCATCTTGTTTCATTTTTAAAGTAGTCTAGAGTAATCTCCCTAATGCTCAGTGCAGGTAGCTCACCTTCAACCTTTTTGATGAGAGAGGTCAGAGGAGATAGACAGACTGGATTAAATCTGTCAGCAATATTACAGTAACCCAATCACTCATTACAACCATGGTGAGCAGAAAAGCATCTCAGAACATGAATGTGAAACCTTCCGTTGGATTAGCAACAAAAAGGAGACCACAGCAGGTTCAAAACCTGTCAACCAAGAACAAGAATCTGAGGCTAGTGGGAACAGGTTACATAGAAATATAGCCAGCTTTTGTAAACTTTTTCTCTATCTGCATTTTCTTCATGTGAATGTCGGTGAAAACAAGCTACTGAGATTTTCTATGAAACAGTATAGAATAGACTTTAAAACCCTTACATTTACATTCAAACACACAAATAAGCTTGTTTTATAAGTTTGTCTCTTTATCAGAAAACCAGTTGAAAGCGAGTAAAAATGAAGCAACTGTCGAGTTTAATATTATTGGAACTCTGGTGAGTAAATCATGTTTCTGCTAAGTATTGTTAGCTTGATGTGCTAGCGTGGTATGTGGAACAGCACAGATCAGGATGGGGCTGATTTTGTGATGTTTGGCATGCTGTATAACAGTGTACAACGTGATCGTTTATCAGGGTGGAACATTGCAAATGTATCGATTTTGTGTTTAAACAGTACATTTTGCATAAATTAGTAATGATGTTTGAATTTATTTCTATATAAAACTGATTTCTTGAAAGGGTGAATTAGCATGTACTGTATATTACAGAATGTAAGAAGTCATTTACAGATTGCTGCTAAAATCCTTGATGCAAAAAAATCTCATGTTAGCACTATAGTGTCGGTGGTTGCTGATGTTAATAATGTAGCTAATGTATTTTGAGTGTATCCTTACATTTTCTTACAATTTCTTACATGCACTATGAATTAAAGAAAAAAGAAGTTATTGAGGTATCATGTAGAAAAGACAAAGAAAAGAATACTTATTCCTGTACCATTTTGTGCAGATTGTTTTTTCTGAAGTACTAGATCAAGTCTGGATGAACCAAAAATTAGCCTAGCCCAAGGAGACTGGTAGGCAGTTTTTGAGATGGAGTGGCCAGCGATGCTCTGTCACCAGGGGGACATTGATTTGCATCGAAAGCACCAGACTGCACACAATAGGTATAGTAATGGTACACCGAGTGCACACGAGGACAAGGAACTGAACTCTTGAAACACACATCCACAGAATTCAGTTCTTTGGACCAACATACTACTCACATAAAGGGCGATTTCTCTTTACTTTTCTTGGTTATTTTAAAGAGCTCTTTCTACTTATTTTGTTTTAAATATACATTGAAGTGCCTCTTATCTTGTACTGTTGTTAAAGGGCAATAAAACTGTTAAACATAACTGAAATTGAAATACCTCTCTCCAAACCTAGGTAGACGTTGGCATCTTTTCTCTGCTGCCACTGGTTCTACATTACAGTCACTAAAAATATAATGCTATTTTTCTTAACTCAGTAGGACATTTTTATTTGCTTTTGTTGTTGTAGTTTCTGATGTACACTACAGTTCAATATCTTTGGATCACTTGGAACATTCCTTGTTATCTAGTTGTGCACCGGGGCCTCCCGCTCCTTCTGCTGTTGGTTAGACTCAGTTTTCACTGTTCTATGAAGAAAGTAGTTCACAGCATTGTAAGATAAGTTCTTACCATAAAATGAAAGAAAGTTCTATCTCTCTATCTGGACATTTTGAGTCTTTAAACTAACCCACAACTCCTGATGTTCCAGCTACTAAACTAACCTAAAGAAGGCCAATTTTATTAATCTCTTAATCAGTACAACTGTTTTCAGCTGTGCTAGCACAAGTGTATTAGCCTTATAAAATGATTAACTTGGCTTAGCAAACATAACATGAGATTGAAACAGAGGACTGAGGGTTGCTGATAATGGGCCTCTGTGCAACAATGTCGATCTTTCTTTGTAAATCATTTGATTCATTTTATGTTTATTAAATGGATAATAATGTTTTTTTCTTAGTCTGGACAGCTCACAAAAGCTAACAAAACCTCTTCATGCTAGAGATGTTCAAACACTGATTCAGTGCTGTAAAATAATACAACAGGAATTGGCCTTCACTGGACCATCTAACAGTCCTGTCTGAATAAGACAAGATCATACATCTCTTCACATATACTACAGGGACAAGTTTGTGTTGAAATGATATATGGGGTGTTTTATCATGGTCCATACCAGCCCTATAGGAGGTAGCTTCATCTCCTGTGCAGAGGAGCACAGATTTATGGACATGAAATTGTACACTGTATACATTTTCTTAGCCAGGCATCTCAAATCTATCAAACTCAACATTTATTTTTATTTTTTTTATGAAAATAACAATGTTTTAAATATTGTTATTTATTTATTCAGTTATTCACTCTGTTTTCATTCTAATAGGATGCTGTCCAAAGTGCAGGTGTTCTTTAGTTCATATTGTATTTTACAATGACACTATTATGTATCTTGTAAAAAATATTGTAGGACCAATAACACTCAAGAGCTAACAGGATATGTAAGCTTTCAGAGGAAGCCTACTGGATCTCTGGGAATGTAACTGGCAGTATGGGATGGAAAAGTGGACAAAAGTACAAGATCATTAAAAATGACATTGATCTTCCAAGCACATCTCCCCCTGCACTGCATCTGCTTTGGAGTATATCCTTCCTCTCGCTCTTAGTTCCCTGTCTCTTTTCCCTCGCTCCCTCCTGTTGTTTGGTCGTAAACTAATGTAATATCTTTAGCATACCCCGGGGCCAGGTACTGCAGTTCCTCAAGGCTGCTGGTTGTTAACATGTTAGTGTAGAGAGGCCATATCCAGCAGCATCTGTAACCAGAAGCCTGGCTCTGAGTTTGTCTGCACCTAGTGTAAATACACAGCATACACTAAGTCCACGTAAACACACACAGGCACACACATATACATATCACTGAATGTAGTATATAATTCCACATGACATGAGAGCAATCAGAACGTTTTTCCAACTAGAGACAACCCTCTCCTGCTCTTTCTCACATTCTCCACCCCTTTTGCCACTCTTCACTCCCACATGAAGCATACTGTAGCAAATCCTTCACCATCCTGTAACGCTCCAATTGTCAAATCATTCTTGCACCAACACACAAAATGGATAGTGGCATTCAGTTTTGAAAATGAAATCCATGGATAACAGGGTCCATCTGTGCTTTCTGCATATTTGTGTGTGTGTGTGTGTGTGTGTGTGTGTGTGTGTGTGTGTGTGTGTGTGTGTCTGTGTGTGTGTGTGTGTGTGTGTGTGTGTGTGAAGGAGTGGGAGACGTACATGAGTCTTTATTTTTCAGCATTTAGAACATCTATTCAAGACTTTGTGTACTCATGAGCTAGTGTATATTCAGCATTTTGACCTGTTAACAACTCTGTGGGTGTACAGTGGTCTCCCTCCATCTATCACAGCCACATGAGAGTAAGATAAACAGGGAGCAGCTCCCAGAGCCTGGCAGAGATATACTACAGTCTGGCTGCAAGGCAGACCCTTTCTTTCTCTTATATATGGGCCAGGGAACTCAGAGCTTGCCTGATGCCATATCCAGGAGAAATGAACCCTAGCTGTGAGCAGGAATGTAGAGGCAGTAAAAATAGATGGGTAAACCCTAAACTAAAGTGGTCTCCCAGTTGTGTGGCTGCAGAAAGATGGGCACAAAAATATGTAAACCAGAGCAGATCTTTTTATCCTTTTAATAACATGACATCTATATTATATTACAGCACACTGCAGTTAGTTCCCTGTATATCATTCCTAGTACTGCAATTGTGATGTAATAAGAATTTATTCATACCTGAAACTAAATATAAAAGTTCAAATGCTTATATAGCTCTACATAAACCTGTATTTTTCAGCTGTATAACGTGATTGTTAGCTTTTCCCATTTATTTTGTCTTTGTACCAAAAAAAACACAGTAAAAGTTGTTTGGACTTTGGAGGTTATGATTTTGCTTTGTGTTTCATGTATCCATTGAATACTAAATCATTGTTAATTGGCTGGTTTATTTGGCATTTACTGTATTCTTTCACAAAAGCATCCTGGGAGATTCTTTGGGTGATCATGATTTTATCACACTGAAAAAGTTTAGAAATAAGCTTTGAAAAGTCTACAAATACCCAAAAAGAACTAGACGCCACTGGAGGAGATCTTTCTTTCAGAGGCTGTATAATTGATTGATACCTTTTTATATTTTGACCAGTGTTGAGCGCAATTGTTTAATCATAACCATACTGGAAGAGTCTTAACATACATTCATCTCAGTTGTGATGATGTTTGGTGCTGCCACAAAACTATTACTGCCAACTGTAGTTCTTCCTGTAGTTTATCACTCTGGAAGGTTCCACTACATGCAGAACAACTGGATACATTAACAGCTCTGTGGTTTGTTGCAACTCCAGGACTGCTGCCTGTTCTCTCTCTACCTGCTAGTTTAAGTGTCCTGTCTGGAAAATCCCTGAGCCTATCTGATTGTTTCCTCAACCGTCCCTTGTTAGGAAAAGGAAGTAAGAGCATACAGAGATCTCCATGGAAAACCTCACTTTTTATCTTTGATGAAGAGAATTGATGAGCTGGTGAATTTAATTAATTTAGACTCTCTTTTTCTTTTTCTGGTGCCAAATGAATGATCAAAGAAAGGATGAAAGACATACCTGTATTGATTATTGACATACTGTATGATGACATTGCATGGTGAACAAATGTCATGACTCCTGTGAGTTTTATTGAAAGAGCCAGGATTGGAGTGACCTGGATTTCTGGCTTCAAATTGCTAGTTACATGGGTTAATATACAGTAGATAATGCCTGGATAACCACTAAGGATTAAATATAGCCTATAGCTAACTCCTCCTTTATTACATACACATGCATGCTGATGTTTTCCACTCACTCTCACTCACTCATCTTCTACCGCTTATCCGAACTACCTCGGGTCACGGGGAGCCTGTACCTATCTCAGGCGTCATCGGGCATCAAGGCAGGATACACCCTGGACGGAGTGCCAACCCATCGCAGGGCACACACACTCATTCACTCACGCAATCACACACTAGGGACAATTTTCCAGAGATGCCAATCAACCTACCATGCATGTCTTTGGACCGGGGGAGGAAACCGGAGTACCCGGAGGAAACCCCCGAGGCACGGGGAGAACATGCAAACTCCACACACACAAGGTGGAGGCGGGAATCGAACCCCGACCCTGGAGGTGTGAGGCGAACGTGCTAACCACTAAGCCACCGTGTGATGTTTTCCAATAGGCATATAATGACTTAATTTAATATGTTCAATACCGCCAATCAGACAGCTATCTTAATAAACTTTATCACCAAGCTGATGCAGCTTCCACATCAAAAGGAAGTTCATTGTTCACAGAACCACAGTTAAATATGAAATGCATTCTGTTTCAAACATCCGACAACATGTCGATAATTACATGAGGAAAATGGCTTGCCTAAGGACTGCCCTGAAAGGTCAGCAGAGATGGCAATTTTAAGTTAGTAGAGTCAGTGCAAGTTTAAGTTAGTAGAGACAGTGCAAGATGATGCCTAGGTAGTAGGCTCACACGTTTAAACAAGGCTTGCAAAGAGACACTCCTCAGAGTGGTGTACCTCACCAATCAATGAATGTGTAGTCTGTCTAAACGCCAGGGTGATTATATGTCCCACCCAGTGGTCTGCCCTCTGTTTAGACAAGAATGAAAGTTGCAGAAGTTGCTGTGATAATTGAATGGTTGCTGCCTAAAAACACCATAGGGCATGTAACGAGCACAGCGAGAAATGATCAGCAGGCTCATGATTATTAAAGGCTGCTATGCCACCAAACTTTGTCAATTTACATTTACAAATCCTGGATTCAGTGATCAGGTTACACCAGAGTCAAAATGACAACTAATACATCACAAACTGATCGCTAGAGCGTGATCTCTAACTAGAAGACATTTTCAAAGGCATCTATTTCATTCCATAATCCTTTAGTGTAAACAGAGTCTTGACACTATTTTGGGGGCCCCACATGCCATTCAGGATCCTTGTAATTGGTCAGTGATCCAGGTTTATCGAATAAGGCGGACACCATTTACAGAATAAATTTAACTTAAAAGCATACAAGGCCAAAGTGCTATGTGTTCAAAAATAGTAGTAATCATCATAGTAATTTAGTTGGTGATTTGTCCTAAGGGGTCATACTGAGGGTGTCACATCTGCTCAGAGAGTTGCAATGGTTTTTCAACAACTACCTGAAAGCAACAAGGGTCTTGCTTACTGTCCTGTACAGCATAGAAAGAATTAGCAGTAAAGGAATGAAAGGTGTCAATATCTAGCATGGTCTCATGGTACATATGCCATACCATTGTACAGCCCTAAAGTTGAGTTGCTCTGAATGAGACCAGTCATGGATTGGCGCACATGAGATATTTGGCACATTTAAAGCAGTTAACAGTGGTGTAAATGTAACACAGGAAAATGCGTATTGCATTAAATTCCATCGCTTTTATAGTCACTATTTATAATAGATAAGTGTAACGAAGTAAAACACCTCACTATAATTGAGCATACAGTATTATTTCCTGTTACAGAACAGAAATAAAACAGAAATAAAACAGAAACACACGGCCAAACACCTTAGTAAATGGGGCCTTCTGTGTTTGCGCCATACTAGTCTCTTTGTCTTTCTTTTAAATACGTGTGTTAAGGGATGACTGTGTAACATTGCCTTCGGGGCATCTCTGTTAATAATTATCAATTATCCTTTACAAAGATGGTTTCATTTAAATGGTATGATATGCTAATGCTATGATAATGTAATATATCTACAATTTGTGCACAAGTCTAATCACCTTCAACACAAATACCAGGAGACAGCCTGAGCAAAATCACTTGCAGATACAGTTGTAGCAGGATACTGGTTTAGATTTGCAGTACAGTACACTGATTTATTAGATGCAAAATGTTTTACAGTGATGCCTGTTGCCGTCACACACACACACACACACACACACACACACACACACACACAAACACAAACACACACACACGGTTTTCTACTGTATTTCTTTTATATGTTATATTTGTCAACTGGAGACCAGCTGTATGAATTCGCTGACACTATGTCCCGCTTCTCCCCAGTATCACTGTGCCTCAAAAGGCAAACATTACACATAAACCAATAAACTCTTGTAACATAAACATATTCACATATAGAGTGTAGCTTTAGTATAGGGAGGAGAATACATTTATTCAGGTGTTACTATTACGTGTTATTATATAATATTATTAATTTTTTAAGCCGAAGATTGACTGGTATGTTAATGCCCCAGAGTGCTTACAGAAACCCAGTAAGGATCTCACACAAGAAACAAATATTTATGTTTCCAGTTTATTACATTTTCTGAACTTTTCTACAACGTTTCTCATTGCTGTACTAAGTTGTTGCTTCTCTTACGTTCAGTTGTTAGTTTCACCTCTGGCACTGTTTCTTGTATCTGTCTGTGAAAGGGATGTGATCACCTGCTTGTTCCCCATTCTTCCCCAGCTCCCATTCATTGGGCCCCAGGTTGAGTTACACCAGATGTGGACCCTTGCTGTGTAGACGACTAATTGATTTTCACCCTGCTACAATCTGGCTATTGTGAGTTTCAGTAATCCAATAAACGTCTGTATTATTATCTAAATATTCGTCCCTTACCAAAACAAGCTGAAAGGCTCTGCAGCAGTGTATGTGCAATAGGGAGGTCAAGGGATTCACTGACATGCTGAAGTACATGGAACATTATTTCTCAGACAACTTAAACCGTTTACAGCTCAGCAAGGTTAGCTGTGAGTGTTTGCTGCCAAAATGCAACAGAGAGAGAAAAAGCATATATTTGCTTCTGTGTTCAGGTATACAGCTCCCATTCCTGTACTGTATTTTATGTGTATGTTCTTCCGTGTCTGTGACCGGATCTAAACGTATGTGTGTAGTTATGTCATTTACCGACATCACATGTTTTTTTTTACACTGTGTGTGTCTGTACGGCAGTCTCTTAGGCCAGGCCATAACGGTGATGGATGGCCAGTGTGTGTGGAGGCCGTTATTATTTGTTATGTGAGCGGGTGTGTGTGACAGGCATTGCAGGCCATACACCTGCTGCGCAAGCGGAATGGCCGAGCCGGGAGAACAGCTGGACACATTGATTTAGCTGCTCACTCCACTGCCTGGAGGAACAAATCAAGCAACAGCTAATAAAACCTGCCTTTATGATCACAGCCCAACTGCCCTCAAAACAACTGCCTACATCATGTGTTTCTCTAACACCCGCTATAGCTCAAAATTAAATCCTGCACAAAGGTGTCATTTCTGGCTTCTAATGTCTAATGTCTGGGTTTAAGGGTGTTTGCTGTTGATATGTGTCTCGGAGTAAAGTTTTAGTCGCTGCTACAGAGTTTTCTTCCATATTTAAAATTTTCATATGTACGGATGTGTGTAAATGTATGTATATACAGGACACATACCAGACACCTAATGGACAGCTGGTATCACAGTACAAAACTGTCTAAATGGTCTTACTATTGTCCTTTGCACACAGAGCAATAATGGTGATTATGTCAACATGATTCTTTTAAGAAAATCTCAGAAAATCTGTTTACTTAAAAGCTCTTGATGAACCATGGCTTCAGCGGTCAGATGAAACCAGGGAGATGGGAAGAAAGTCCTACAAAAAACAGCTGACCTTTTTAATGATTTTTGATTCTGTTTATTTTTTTACATCACAAAAACCTCCCATTTTACCAGGAATGTTTATATGTATGTATTTTTTAACAGGTTTTCTGAGATAATCACACTCATGACTACAGAAGTGTGTTTGTGTGCTCTTTGTGCAAAATGCTGTCAGTCTTTGTAATAGAATGTCCAATTAGAAGATGCTGTGCTGTGATATGCAGCTGTACATTAGGTGTCTGGCATGTGGCAGTGTTATCGTGGAAATCCTGGGATAACAGAAGTCCCATTGTTAGCACTGAGAGGTATGGTTTGCAGACAGCCAAAGAGAATGGGAGACAAACTGAATTCCAGCAGATTGGACATGGCTCTTGTTTCAGTGGGGTCTATGTAGCACACACAAGTACACACACACATAATGAAGGCAAGGGTGATGTATGTTTTAGGTTTATCTGCTATATACACACACCAAATTATCTGAAATATAATGCATACTATAGAACGTTCATACGAATTACCGCAATATAAAAGCTGATTATAAATCAGAATGCACAGAATCCCAAATCCCAGCCTATCTATATTTAGCTATAGATAATGCACAAATATTTTGACCATTTGTTTCTCTATTCTTATGATATCTATGGACTGGAAACAACTGTCAGAGGAGCTGGGAGTGATCTTGCCACAGCAGGAGAATGAGAGGGAAAGGGCATTCGTGCACCTGTTAAACAGCCTGGGTGTTACACTGTTATAAGAATTACAGAATTAAAAGCCACTGGCTGCTATGCTGCCAGAAGAAGTGCTAGACTAAATTCTCTGGCCGCAGTTCTACCATAGCTACTGTGACATTTTACAACAAATGACACATTTTGGCACCCATAATGACCCTAATGTTTGGTGAGATGGTGTGAAGCCAAATGAAAGGCCACAAGATATTATCCAAGAATGTTGTAATGATAACAATTCCATGATAATAATAGTGTCCGGTACATAACATTATATTATATTATATTTTATTTATATGTATTTTATACACACACCCACATACACATATATATATATATATATATATATATATATATATATATATATATATATATATATATATATATATATATATGGGAAGTTTTTTTTTTTAGCTATTATTTTATGTTTGCATTATGCAGGAAAAATATTAAATCATTTACTCTTTTATCAAGCTTGTCAAGGTTGTCAAGCTACATCTGCCTTCACCAAGAAGTCCCAAATATTACATAATAAAACTCAGGTCCCTGAGAAAGGACAAGAACTATGAAGATATTCATATATACTGCCTGAAGCACTTGAGGTGGTTGTAATAAAATGTGTTTGAAGAATCTGAGTAAAATAAAAAGCTGAGTGATTGGCTCTGACAGCTCAGACTCACACACTCGGACTCCGTGATATCTATTTCAAGAGTCCCACAGGAAAGCGTGGACTAAACCTGGACCTGATATGCTAAAGCAATCATATTGTGTGTGTGTGTGTGTGTGTGTGTGTGTGAGAGAGAGAGAGAGAGAGAGAGAGATAGAGAGAGTTCTCTGTGGAAAATGTAAGCTGGATTTTAGTGAATTTGATTTGGATTTGCAGTATGAACACACACGTGTGCATTCCTACAAATACATCGCTTTTCTACAAAGTTTACATACGGTATGAGTTCAGAAATACAGCCAGGTGCTTGAAGCCTTGTAAGCCATATAAGATAAATCTAGAGTCAGATGCACAGAAACCACAGCAATCTTTTTTTAAACAATTTCTTATTTAATAGCTAAACATTTGGATTTATCTCAAATTAATTAAATTAAATTATTTTTACTTAAAAAAAAATAATCATTTAATGTTGAGGAAAATAATTCTGGAATCACTGTGTAATTAACCTGCAGTTAAAAGAAAGTGTTTACAGACCTTAAATGAACTGTTGGACTTAATGAGCTAATGGAAAGGATCCTACAAACCAGTTCAACTGAAACAATGAAACTGATTATAGCATTTGTTTACGAAGGAAATCCAACATGCTATGGCAAAAAAAATTGTTGGTTTATACCCAGTCAGCTGTGTGTAAAATTAGGTGTAAACATAAACAAAATGGAAAGATTCTAAAAGGAAAACATACAGCTAGACCAAGAAAGACGTTACAAAAGTGTAAGGATAAAATCTGACTCCATTCAGTGCTGTTATAATGAAAGGTATAATAAAGATCACTGTCTGAAGAAAATGAACCAATTTTCCCACTCATTTATGATATGGGGTTAGATGTCTCCTGATCGTTTAATAGGTCAGCCATCACCTCAGGTGAACACTGAACCTCTGGACATGTGTGTCATTTCATTAATTGAAAACTGTTTCAGTGATGATGAAGTCATTTTTCCAGATGATAAAGCATCTTGAGGACTTTTCTTCAGGAAAGGCTTATCAACTCAATGACATAACCAGCATACAGTCCAGATCTCAATCCAGTTGAAAATTTATGGTGGAAACAAAAAAAAATGTCTATAACAAGGCTTCACCCTACAAAGCTGATATGTTGACTGCTATTCAAAAAACAAACAAAAAAAAGCTGGAAACAGCTTGATTGAGAGTTATCATTTTCCACTATTATAACAACAGCAAAGTATAAAGTTGGGTAAACATCTTCTATATGTGGCGATTCCATCATTTTTGGAATTTGTATCAGAATAGCTGTGTCATGTTTAAATATATGTCTATAGATATTATGGAAACAACGATTTTTAAATAGCATCTTCTTCCACTCTACCATAAATATGAGAAAATCTGTAATCTTGTTATGTTCACATTTGTCTCTAATACTGACTAATTTTATAATCCACTAATTTAAGATTAGTGAGATTACAACTTCTGGAAAAAAATACTGACTCACCATACTTGCTCGAGGATGTTCACTCAGCTTTTTATTTTAAGTTCATAGCAAATGAACAAATCACAGATATTTTCATTAAAGGCTTATGATTTTCCAAATCAGGTTGAGGAAAAACTTATGAAATCATCAAGTAAGAAAATCTCAATTAGTACTTCGTTGCTCATCTTTGGCATCTTTTCTGACAGCCTGAATTATCTGAGGTCTGAACTTCACTAATAAAAAACAATATTGTCCCTCAAGTTGGTTCCAGCTTTTTTGAATAGCCTTTGACCGATCAGCTTTGCACCATAAATTTTCAATTGGATTGAGATCGGGACTGTTTGCTGGCAGAGTCGTTGAGTTGACATGGCTTTCCTGAAGAAAAGCTTCAATACTCTTTGCTCTATGGCAAGATGCTTTATCATCATGAAAAATGAGTTCATTATCACAAAACATTTTTCCATCAGTGACGTGAGAAACATGTGAGAAATGGCCGATTGAGAGCAACCACCATTGTTTGCCACACCGTGTTGGATTCCCTTCTTAAACAAATTTTATAATCTGTTCCTTTGTTTCAGTTGAGCTGAAAATTTCTTTCTCGACTGAGAAAATGTGGACCATATCTTTCATGACACGACAAGTTTCTTTGCATTTACAGAGTGACATTAAATCAGCATAGTTGCACACAGCATCATAAAAAAAACAAAGCAAAATTAATTATACTGTATATACATGTATTGGCTTATACAGGCATTTTCATATGTTAAATCTAAAAGACTGACAATACAGTTTACTGTTTCATACAAAGATATACATCATTCATCTGAGTTTTCTCTACCAATTCCTGTACTGATCTATTCCTATTCCATATCTCTGAATCTCTGAAGTGGGTGAAGTGCTGCTTGTTTAGCTTTTATTCTTTAATTTAGAGAATGTTCTGAAATAAAGAAAAAATCCAGGTAGATGCTATAATACAACACCACTCTAGACATTTCATCAATTAAAAGTCACTTTAGTTCTAAAATGCATGGATTTAAATGAAATTTAGTTTGAAATGAATGCACTTCTTTACTTCATTTTATTCAAAGTCAGTAGTTTACAGAAACTTGTTTGTACTGCTTTTCCCATTATTACACTGCTCTGTTGTCCTGTCTAGTTCTTTTGCACTGTTCTGTGTATTTATTGTCTGATCTACTTCGTGTATAATTTGCTCTCGTCTCTGCAGATGAAATGTATCTTCACTTTATGTGGTGCTGTACAGTATATTGTGCTACTGTATTGTTACATGTTGGGAAATGACATTTCTTTCCGATGTACAGTATATGAGCTACATACTGTAGAGGTGTGACTATAAAAACCCATGTAAAATGACTAAATGATAACATGCACCAGGCGGATGGTCATCATTTGTGCAGGTTGTGTGTACCTTCACAGTAATATAACTGTTCTGGGCCTGTGGCTGATTCATACATGTACCCACAGCTCCTGAGGAACAACCATTAAATTATGCAAAGGGGAAAGGGCTGCCAGACAGAAAATTAAGGAGGAAAAAACTTTTCAAGTTGAAATATTCAGCGGACACAACTGCTGGGCCCCAGACGTCCCTTTACAGCTCTCAAACCCCAGCTCTCAGAATGAGTTCTGCCTTCATTTTCCGTTAGGCAACTGTGTGGCACCCCACTGGCCCTCACCCCTACAACCCAGTTTGACTCTAACTCTCGGTACCTTTTTAGCTGACATGTCGAGGTGCTGTTGAGTTAGAAAGTACATAACAAGTCATGTTCACCAGCAGCCAATGGGCACTCTGTAATACAGAGGGGGCTCTTAAGCAAGTTACCATTTGTGAAAGTCATCATCCTGCTTTATGTCTGTGACCTTCACAGTGTCCACATGCTGTAAATATCCAAACAGGCTTTGTGAAGAGGCAGAGCTAGCCAGTGCACCTCATAGCATGCTCAGATATTTTTTATTAACCTAAAAAGCTTACAAAACTACAGAAATCTGTAGGAAGATTTCAATTAAAACCACACATCTGACTGTTTGACTCAATGACTGTAATGTGCTCCTGTGTGTAAGCGCATTATACAGGTGACAGGTGAAGTGAATAACATAGATTATCTTGGTACAGTGGCAAAGGGTTAGTGGCAAAATAGTCAAGCATAAGGATCAGAGTGACAAAATGTGAAGGCTAGACAACTAGGTCAGAGCAACTCCAGTCTGTAGTGGTTACCTACCGAAAGTGGTCCAATGAAGGACAACTGGTAAACTGGTGGGAGGATCATAGAGCCTAAATCTCATTGATGTGTGTGCGGATGAAGGATAGGCCATCTGGTGCAATCCCACAGAAGAGATACTGTATTGTTTAAAAAGCTAATGCTATGCATCAGATCTTGCTGCATAGATGGAAACTAGTCAGAATGCTTTGGCTGATCCTTGTCAATAGGCACATGAGCACCAGAATTGGACCATTCACTGTTCACTGAGACTGCAGTTTTATTCGCATCATTAATATACATCAGGATTCTTCATCCCCTCATTTCTACATCTACAGTACAAACACATTTGTAGTCAGTCTTATTTAGGTCGGTTCCTCATGACATTGTAGCATACATTATTAAGATGCATTTCAGTATACCTGGAGATTGGAGGGTTGAACAGAATGTTGATATTACAGTAGCACAATAGAAGTCTCTCTCTTTCTATTTCTATCTCACACATACAACCTTCTGAGACACCTGTGAAAAGTGCCAGGCCCAACACATCTGGTTTAGGATGCTGTTGAACTGAAATTACATGTATGTCTATCTATTTGTGTGTGAACCTGATGCTACATTATTTTGTTTTTCCAAATCACTGGTTCCTCCCTTTAACCATATATAGTAAACTATATAGTATAACCAGATATACTCTGCATCATATAAAAAATGTAAAAATTAAAGGAAGGCTCATGTTTTTCTTTTCTAAATGTACAAAGACCTCGAGACATAGAGGCAGGATTTATTGCTTTTTAACTTCTTGCGTGGTCCATATACACAATCCATTTGACTTCCTTTAAATCCACAGCAAAACTGATATACATACATCAAACACAGGTCAGGGGTCATTCTAAAGACAAGTCTGACTCATCTTTTTGTCAACACTAGGGTGCTCTTTGCAATGCTCGTTATCAAATGTCATTCTTGTGCTCAACCAATACAAGTGCTAGGTCAGACTGTCTTAGGAAATATAACACACAGTGTATGTTACACTCTAACATAGCATTAAACGAGGTTGAAGTTTGAAGTCCATTCTTTCTGTTTTACACACATATGTTTCAACATTAAACAAACTATGTTTCTAGAGAGAACACCAGCCAGGATTTTGCCAGGATCCATGTCACTCTGTAAGTTTTAATGCCATGCTTCTGACTATGGGTGAAGTCATCTGTCAACAGCACATCTGGCCAGCAGGAGAGACTTACCAGCCATTGTCCAGCCTGTGTTTTATCACACACACACACACACACACACACATCAATTAATAAATAAAATAATATTACATAAAATGCAAGATGAGAGACAGTTATGTAAGTCTCATTCATATATTTTCAGGAGTAAATAATAGTCCTAGAATGCATTTGTTAATAGTTTCCCTATGTTTGAAAGATTTAGCCAAAGCTCTTAAATGGGCTTATAGTAATACCGTAGTCTTACATACTCAGTAAAGATTTCTAGCTGACATATCATTTATGAGCATTTTTTAAATATAATTTATGTGTTTAATGCCAGTAGGTCTGAAAGAAAAGTTTTTTATCTGTCATAAGAAAATAAGGCTCCTCTTGTTTCAGCTTATAATGGGTTTAAACTTGTTTGACCTTTGCCCTCTTAAACATGGGCTGATGTCAGGCTGTGTTTAGATATGTAGACTGACAGAAAATAAACGCTCGTGGATGTAATGTAAATCATTTGGAGCTGATGAAAGCTCAGTGCTCCTGGCTGGGATGTTCTGAAATGCATTGGTTTGTTCTGAAATGTTTACACATAGTAGATCAACTCACAGTGGCATGACTGAGAATTCTGAGCGAAGGTAATGAATAAAAAAATATATCAAACTAAGTGAACAATATTGCCATTATTATATTGGAAAAGGGTTGTGTATGTTTTAGTACAAGCTGAATATATTTCTAACAGGAATGGCAGATAACTCAGTTATTTAAACTCTTACCAGTCCTTCTGCACACAATCATCTATTAATTCTTTATCTTGTCCATCTAAATGAGGTTATGTAGCATCCTGCCGTATCTAGATGTGAAACACTAACAACAAGGATAAAAATATCTATTGCCCTAAAATCTGAATCAATATGCAAAATATTCCTGTCTTAAACATTTGTGCATTTGGCTAATGTTTTAAAAGTGACTTAAAGACACTAGATTTTTAGACAAGATACAACTGAGCTAAGGTTAAATGGTTCACACAGTGCCATAACACTGGCATGGAGCAAGAACCACCTTCTGATGTTTAGTCCAAAGATTCAACCTCTGTGCTACTTATTAAATAATTACTAAATACATTCCTTCCATTGATTAACAATAAAAAGTCCATGCACAAAATCATTCATTAATTTTGTCAACATTATAGAACCAGTTAACTAAAGTTCATATATCTGATGCAGCTTGTCCTTTTTTTGGTCTGGAAACAAATGACCTGGTGCAGATAGATATGGTTTAATTTAGGTATAATCATTACCAGAATGGAAACAGTCACCAATTTGGCAACAGCCTACATAACAATCTCCTGTGCAATTGTTTCTGTGCTTTAGACCAATGTTAGCTTTATTACTGTGAATCCAGACTCACATCCTTCACAATATGTAAACATCTCAAATATAAAACTTTACATTCAACTGAGATTTTGTGTAATAAATAAATAAAAATTAATTAATTAATTAATTAATTAAAGGGGGCATGGTGGCTTAGTGGTTAGCACGTTCGCCTCACACCTCCAGGGTCGGGGTTCGATTCCCGCCTCCACCTTGTGTGTGTGGAGTTTGCATGTTCTCCCCATGCCTTGGGGGTTTCCTCCAGGTACTCCGGTTTCCTCCCCCGGTCCAAAGACATGCATGGTAGGTTGATTGGCATCTCTGGAAAATTGTCCGTAGTGTGTGATTGTGTGAGTGAATGAGAGTGTGTGTGTGCCCTGTGATGGGTTGGCACTCCGTCCAGGGTGTGTCCTGCCTTGATGCCCGATGATGCCTGAGATAGGCACAGGCTCCCCGTGACCCGAGGTAGTTCGGATAAGCGGTAGAAGATGAATGAATGAATGAATGATAATTAATTAATAAAAAATATTTAATTAAATATCCAAAAAGATCACACTGAATAAAAGCTCATTCAATTCCTTGATTAAAATTTGTACATCAGTTCTACATGATTGAATTGGGTCACATTAACACAATTAGCATGATTTAATTACATATTTCCATAATCCTAAAGAAAAAACACCAAACTCACACCTGTGCATCATGACTACAATGCTGGTATTTTGCAACAGACACATTACTACTGCAATATTCTACCATACATGTTTTAATTGCAGAAATTTAATACTTAGTGGCTTAGTGGTTAGCACGTTCACCTCACACCTCCAGGGTTGGGGGTTCGATTCCCTCCTCCGCCTTGTGTGTGTGGAGTTTGCATGTTCTCCCCGTGCCTCGGGGGTTTCCTCCAGGTACTCCAGTTTCCTCCCCCAGTCCAAAGACATGCATGGTACTGTAGGTTGATTGGCATCTCTGTAAAATTGTCCATAGTGTGTGATTGCGTGAGTGAATGAGAGCGTGTGTGTGCCCTGCGATGGGTTGGCATTCCATCCAGGGTGTATCCTGCCTTGATGCCCGATGACGCCTGAGATAGGCACAGGCTCCCCGTGACCCGAGGTAGTTTGGATAAGCGGTAGAAAATGAATGAATGAATGAATTTAATACACTAATTATAGTTTCCATCGTTGGTAACTTACACAGATTTCACAATGTAATTATATTGTGTTTATAAACCGTGTTATATCATTTATAGCTAGTAATTACAAACTTGTTTAAAGTAGGTTTAGTGTAAGCAATGAGATCACAATCTTAGTGAGAAACCTATGTGTTATATTTAAATCTGACCGACACTTTTTTCAGTGCAGGGCAGCTGATGTAGAATCAAAGTTCAGGGCTAGATAAGGTATGTAACAGTGCTGTGACAGTAATGATTAATTTTACCTAGTAGGGCCTCTACTAACTGGCTCCAGTCCAGAATATTCAAGACTCTGGTATAATCTGCAAAAAGCTATAGCTAGGCTTATAGTTATTTGCAGATTATACCAGTAGTTATATTCTGTCTACAGATAGATAGATAGATAGATAGATAGATAGATAGATAGATAGATAGATAGATAGATAGATAGATAGATAGATAGATAGATAGATATGTTTTTTATTATTCATGATATTATAGAAGATACAGAATTTCATAAATGGCAATCTAATTACAAAATATACCATGGTTTGTTATATTCTGTTTGAATAAATGTTCCTTTTTGTTCTCCCTTTTAACATTAAGCATTTGTCCCTCTAAGGGTTTCCACATGGCCCTGCCTAGTAATCCTTCTACTACAATAAGATTCCTTATCATTTAAACTGATATAGCTGTATGTGCAAATACATTTTTTGCTGAATAGACAAACCAATTATGCTTCGAGCAGATATGGTTAAAGAGGACACTTCAGTCCCCTCCAAATCTATGTCTGTGCCTCATTCTATACAAGGACTGCATATACGATGAGACAGACACATTTTTATTACACTTAGCAGGTGAATTCTACTCAGCAGAGTGTAGTGTGATGGGGCAGATGAAGGTTTTCACTAGGGGCATAATGAAAATTGAAGGAAGGAACACTGAGGGATGGAGCTAGAACAAGAACACTGTTTGATTCAGTACATAATGTTACATACTGTATCAAATGCTATGCTGACAGTTGTGTTTTTAGGCTTCCCTTTTTGGAATGGAATGATGATTCTTATATATGAAACAGAGATCTTCCTCAATTTGATACCCTTTGTTAAAAGCTGGGAGTAAAAATATTTCCAAGTGAGAAATAAGAGGCTCGATAGGACCCTATCGAGCCTGGTTGGCTCGGGGGACTCCGGAGGCAGCTGATAAGTACCGGAGGGCCAAGCGAGCTTTAGCCCAGGTGGTTGCGGAGGCAAAAACTCGGGTCTGGGAGGAGTTCGGTGAGGCCATGGAGAAGGACTATCGGTTGGCCTCGAAGAAATTCTGGCAAACCATCCGTCGCCTCAGGAGGGGGAAGCAGTGCCCTGCACACACTGTTTACAGTGGGAGTGGGAATCTGCTGACTTCGACTGGGGACATCCTCGGACGGTGGAAGGAGTACTTCGAGGTTCTCCTCAACCCCACCGACATGTCTTCCACTGACGTAAGCAGAGGCCGAGGGCTCAGTTGTGGACTCGTCGATCCCCCAAGCTGAGGTTACTGAGGTAGTTGAGAAGCTTCTCAGTGGCAAGGCACCTGGGGTGGATGAAATCCGCCCTGAGTACCTCAAGTCTCTGGATGTTGTGGGGCTGTCTTGGTTGACACGCCTCTGCAACATCGCGTGGCGGCTGGGGACAGTGCCTCTGGACTGGCAGACTGGGGTGGTGGTCCCTCTGTTTAAGAAGGGGGACCGGAGGGTGTGTTCCAACTACAGGGGGATCACACTCCTCAGCCTCCCCGGAAAAGTCTATGCCAGGGTACTGGAGAGGAGGATTCGGCCGATAGTCGAACCTCGGATTCAGGAGGAACAATGCGGGTTTCGTCCCGGTCATGGAACACTGGACCATCTCTATACCCTCACCAGGTTGCTGGAGGGTTCATGGGAGTTTGCCCAACCAGTCCACATGTGCTTTGTGGATCTGGAGAAGGCATTCGACTGTGTCCCTCGTGGTGACCTGTGGGGGGTGCTCTGGGAGTATGGGGTCCGGGGCCGGAGCAGGAGTTTGGTTCGCATTGCCGGCACTAAGTCAGACTTGTTCCCGGTGCATGTTGGACTCCGGCAGGGCTGCCCTTTGTCACCGGTCCTGTTCATTATCTATATGGACAGGATTTCTAGGCGCAGTCGGGGGCCTGAGGGAGTCTGGTTTGGGGACCACAGGATTTTGTCTCTGCTTTTTGCAGATGATGTTGTCCTGTTGGCTTCCTCAAATCAGGACCTTCAGCGTGCACTGGGACGGTTTGCAGTCGAGTGTGAAGCGGCATGGATGAGAATCAGCACCTCCAAGTCCGAGGTCATGGTTCTCAACCGGAAAAGGGTGGCTTGCTCCCTTCAGGTTGGTGGAGAGCTCCTGCCTCAAGTGGAGGAGTTTAAGTATCTTGGGGTCTTGTTCACGAGTGAGGGAAGGATGGAGCGGGAGATCGACAGGTGGATCGGTGTATCTTCTGCAGTGATGCGGTCGATATACCGGTCCGTTGTGGTGAAGAAGGAGCTGAGCCGCAAGGCGAAGCTCTCTATTTACCAGTCGATCTACGTTCCTACCCTCACCTATGGTCATGAGCTTTGGGTCATGACCGAAAGGACAAGATCCCGGATACAGGCGGCTGAAATTAGTTTCCTCCGCAGAGTGGCGGGGCGCTCTCTTAGAGATAGGGTGAGGAGCTCGGTCACTCGGGAGGAGCTCAGAGTAGAGCCACTGCTCCTCCACATCGAGAGGAGTCAGCTGAGGTGGCTCGGGCATCTGTTTCGGATGCCTCCTGGACGCCTCCCTGGGGAGGTGTTCCGGGCATGTCCAACCGGGAGGAGGCCCCGGGGAAGACCTAGGACACGCTGTAGGGACTATGTCTCTCGGCTGGCCTGGGAACACCTCGGTATTCCCCCGGAAGAGCTGGAGGAAGTGTCTGGGGAGAGGGAAGTCTGGGCGTCCCTGCTTAGACTGCTGCCCCCGCGACCCGGCCCCGGATAAGCGGTAGAAAATGGATGGATGGATGGAGAAATAAGAGTTAACCTAAGCATGAAGTGGCAGCACTGCATTTACCACAAGACATTTCTGAGTGTCAGCCAGTAGACTACACGTAAAGTGCAATCACACAATACAACAACAAAAGAACTGGTAAAGTCATGATAGGCTGGAATCCAGCTCAGTCATACTATTGTTATGTGTGAAGAATGGAAGAGGTTTATAACAGAAATGTTTTATTTGTATTTACAATCCACATATTTCATCCTCAAACAGAACCATGTCTGTCCAAGATAGCTGTGCCTGGTTCTCACCATAATGTACAAGTGAATTACTGATGTACAACTAAATCTGTAAGCAAAAAAAGGATTTTTGATTACTTGTTGCTGACCTTTATGAGAACTACAGTACTTTTCATTTTCCATGTTTCCATAGTTTTTACTTCTCTTAACAGTTTGAGACACATCTGAAGTATTGCTACAGTAAATACTCACCAATTTAAGAGTAAGGTTAAATATTTTTTTCTCTTATTTCAATGCAAATTTTATGATTTTTAATAATATAATAATTTTATACTACATACAGACCCATGACTGAACAGTAGGAGTATGCTGCCACAGTATTAAACAAGAAAAACATTGTGTGTTGATTTGTTAGATACTATACACAGAGAAAGAGGATACCTGGGAATGTTCTTGCCAAGCAGTGCCACCCTATCACTCCATCTGCCATCATCCCAGCCATACCTCATGTCCCCTATATTTAGTGTGCTCTCTCCTAGACTGTCCCAAGCCCAGTTCCCCAGTCCTCAGCACTCAGCTGACTTTCTGGATTCATCTGTCTTTGTCAAATTGGATGATCTGTCAGGCTGCTGTGCCTGTGAACATGCCTGGGTGTGAAATAAACTTTCTGATAAGCTGTGAACAATGTTGTTGTGCATTAATGATCCACCTAATAGAAAGATGATGGATGAGAGATGTCCACCCTCCTTCACCTTCTGTCCCTAATGACAGAACATCCCTACTCATTATCTATTAAAAGATCACCCTGTTTACTGCGGTCAAATATCTGTGTCTGCTGACAATCTGTTTGCACACTCTTAAATGTTATTTCTAATCATTTACCAAATTAGGATGGTTGCATTCCCCTCATTTATCTTAATTATAAAAAAGAAAAGCAGAGACACACAGAACAGAAACCAGGAAAGTAAAAGAGAGGTCTTAAAGGAAGCCTACAACATGAAACACATTAAATATGAATATATGGGAATATTTTTGGTGTGCTTTGCAGTTCTGGTCCTTATTTGCTGGTTGACAGGGTCACACTGTCCATGATGTATATTTTTCTGGTTTATATTTAAGTCTGGCAATGGTCATTTTTATAGTGTAATGAGGCTTATATTCACTGGCCAGTCTCTCAGTTATATGCAACTAGTATATTCAATCTTAGCAGCACAGTGTCTGGTCACTGTCATAAACAGAAATAAATTACTTTTGTGTCAAAGCCTTTCACAGCTGGTCTTTACTGTTCATGTGTGACCCCTCTGTTTGGATTATGTTGTAATACTATTGCTATGAAACCACTGAGGGCTGTTAATATCTTAGACAAAGGGTGGGTTGATGTGATGTTAAGGGCATATATGTTCCCCCTAATGTATAACTGTAAATATGGGCTGTTTAGTGTTGCTTTGAGCAAATTATAATATGCATACAGGCTGGAGTTGCAGAGGAATGTAAGTGTAAGTGTGAAGCATTTAAAGGGCTGGTGTTTGATGTATTTTTTTACTGACCATGCTTAATGACTGTGTGGGCCATGGCTGAGGTAGGAGCAGATAGCTGTGTGTGATCACATACAGAGGTCTTAGATGGCCGTGGCCAGTTGGTTTGTTTTTCCAGCTGTTTAGAGGGAAAGCCCAGTCCCATGTGACTTGTGTTTCTCCAGCTGTTCTCAGATCAGTGAGAGCCCCCAAGTGGCCTCTGCCAGCAGCAGAGCATCACTACAATAAAAGTTTTGTCTCATATCACTGTTTTTATTTCACTCATGGATAAATTTACATTCATCTCACCATGTGGCCTCCAAAGGCCACTCTAAAGCCAGAGTTCTTTTAAAAAAATTACTTTTTGAGTTATTATTTTTTACCAATACGCATACTATAGTGAAACAGTGAACACCAATTTGCACACCTTTTCTCCCAACACAAACATACACAAGGAATTTGTACTTTCTTAAACTGTGCAAGAATGTACAATGCTTTAACCCCACGAAGGGGGTTAGGTTTTTTAAGAATGGAATAAGTTCTTAATTTATGGTGTTGTCTTATACTCAAAATATAAGACTGAGCTTCAGTCTTCTATCTTTAAAGGGTTAACATGTCCTAGTGTCAGCAATCCCAGCTGGTCAGACATGTCTGTCAACGCAGCTATTACAATCCTCTCTGTTAGGAGAGGGGGAGCTTGGAGTGTGACCTTGGAGCCAGCACACTGAACATTATCCTCTGACTGCCCCCCAAATACATGTTACTTTTAGAATTTGCTGGGGCACATGTTCGACTATACGAAGTGTGTATGGGGGGTGCCATCTGTTAATGCAGTTTGATAGAACACCAGTTTATATTATTGTACCGTGTGCGGCTAACTAACAGTTTTTATACCAAAGTCGATCCCTGCTCAGCTTGGTGCAATGCACTAATGCACAAATGGGTGCTCATGATCACTGTGCGTAAGAAAGTAAGAGTGCGCTAATGTCATTGAGGCACTGAGGTGTCTGAAAAGGTGTTAATTCTGTCTGCTCAACAACAGAGTTTTGTGCTCTTCGGTAAATGAAGCCCTGTGTGGATCATTAGGGAGATCTATGTTATGTTTGAAAGCATACACTTTAGCATGGTGGTCTTCATGGTGCTGTTTATGAGAGGTCAGTAGGTTATTGCGTTCCTACTGAGGAGACTGCAGTGCAGACAGATCATTGTCTTTTCAATATCCATACCAATAACATTGCCATTGTTGTCTCCAGAAGTAGGTAGTAACACGCTACATTTAATTCGTTAAATTTACTTGAGTAAGTTTTTTGGAAAAAATCTACTTTTAAGAGTCATTTTAGCTGGCACGCTAAAAAGTGAGCATGATACAGACTGCTGCAGACTTGCAATCTCATTCTAAGTAACTTGATATAACGATTGCGAGTCTCGCGATACACTGCAGGAGTCTGAGATCGCTAGTCTCAAGATAGGCTTCAAGGGATAGCCACACACTTTCTAACATGCTCAGATATGAAAGATTATGACTGAGGAAGGACAAGAAGCAAACTTATCTACAGAATCAGAGCACCTATGGCCTCACATTCAATTTATTTTCTCACTCCAAGGAGTGAAAAAGAACAGTTATATAAACCAATGCTTGCTATGTGCACCGAATAAAACTTCGGGCTAATTTTGCCACTATGGGCACTTAGACCTTAATGTAATATAAAATCTCACACACTGGCTGCCTTTTCTTCTTTTCAAAGGTATTTTTATGTAATCGATCCTTACATTTTTTTTTCTGGTATATGTTCACGTGCCAGATATATGACAAATATGTCAAACCTAGAAACATCAATTTAAATGTTTATTCCAAACATCTGCACATTTTTATATCCATTTTCCTCTAAATTATGCAAACCGAGAAGCATTACGACATTTGTGTCACAAGGAGAATCCTGAACTGAAACGTGATTGTATGGTTATATGGTTTTACATACAATAAACAGAACAGGCTTTGGAGAAGAGGCATGGTTTACAGGTTTCAATTTAGATTCAGGGATGTTCCCTTCATTTGAATCAGATGAAAAGTAACTGGTTACTCCCTACTTGAGTAATCTCATTGTATTCTTTATTATTCTTACTCAAGTAATTTTGAACATTATTACTTTTACTGTAACTTAAGTAAATATTTTTATATTTATCAGTTGTACTTGTATAAACTTTTTGGCTACACTACGCACCTCTGGCTGTGCCACTTACAGCTTCTAAGCATCATACATACACCTATCTTTATCCCTGCATACATCCATACACTCTACATCCTCACACACATCTTTATTTCATAAATCTGACAAGTAACACACGAAGCGGCTTATCGGTTACACATATTGAGGAGTATGATTAGATGCAAAAAGACAAAAAAAAATAGAGCTTGCAGAATGATAGCAACTCAAGGGAAAGACAAGAGAGAAAAGAAGACACTATTAGCCAGGATTTTACTTTTGTAGTGCTTTAGTTATGGAGCCATGAGCTCAGACAGGAAGAGAAATCCAGAGTGATACTATCCGTTGTTAGGTTGTTTACACCCTAGAGACTGAATTGCATGATTTCAAATATAACATTAACATTCCTTTTCATTCAGAGCTCTATCTATGTGTAACTCCTTTAGTGCAGTCCAGTGCCACTTACTGCGTATGATCAATAACACAAACAAACAAACATGCAGCATTTTTTTATTTTAATAATAAAATTTACATATTCTAATGATTAGCATTTGATTCACTCTCAATTTACTTTTATTAAACTGTAAAGTATAATTTTATCCCTTGTACATGCAAGGAAAATTAATGATGCTTTGTTAATTGTATTCATTTAGGGTTACTTTATGATGAAATGTTATTGTGCCTTGTGGGTTAGGGTTAGGGTTAGGGTTAAGGTTAGTTTTTTCGGGTCTCAGTTATGTCTCTATGCATCATACCTCAGTAGTGGTCCAAGAATAAAATGGCCTCATTTAAACAAGTGCTTTAAATCTGGTATCATCCTAACCTGTGGATTCTCAGAGATAATGTAAAGTCAAGTTTCTTAGAGGCATCCCAGCTTCAGAATATGAGTAAGAGCAGTGGTGGCTACCGGGTCATTAAGCAGTTATAATCCAAAATGTGATGGACCACCAACTGGGTTGTAAGGTTTATACAAAATGTGACACGGTGATCATGACTATTCTTTGCCTTTATTGTTCATGAAGTTAAGCAGTCCCAGTGTAGATGACATTTAACAAGACATACATTTTTTGTCTACCAGCCTGACCACATGATCCAGCAAGAGTGAGTGATCTCTTTTTTAACTGAGCCTTTGTGCAGTAATGGAGCCTATGAAAGAGATTTATTTAGAAGGCCCAATGTGCTGAGTAGCTATGTGTAGGGTCATTCTAAACTCGTAAAAGAAGCTACTTTAAAGGGTACGTTATTTTTGAATGCAGATGAAAAACAATGGCATTTGTTTCACAAAATTTCACAAAATTAGACATTGTGAAGTTCATAGAACACTGGCTTTGAATAATTCTCAAAATGACCATAAACATAGTCAAAATAATTGAATAATCATTTAAATTCTGTTGAGTTTGCAAGTGCAGACCAAGCCTTAAATAAAGCCTTAAATTACCGGTGGTGGTTGGAGTAATGTTAGAACTGTAAAGAACTGCTTTAGGGTGTTTAAATGCTATTACTACTGAAGAGATATAGTGATTTTAATAATTACACAGCTCCTTTTTTTGTAAAGTTAAACCTACACATCTATTAGTGAATACTGTTATACTGTATATAGCTTAATATATAATTACTTAAAATAAATATAATCTATAATATATAAAACATAATCTTAATATGTTTATGTTAATGTTAACATAAAATATAAAATGTTAAGTTTCATAAACAAAGCCAAAAATCCACAGTGTTGAAAAAATATATTGATTTTTTATATAATTTATTGAATTTAACATGGGCGTATATTCCATTATATCCCCATTGAGACCCCATAGATATAGATACTATTTATAGATAAATAAGCTTCTTAGGAACTGTTACTGGCTGATATAACAGATTATCTACTGGAACATAATACATTGAGAAGTTATATTAATTTATTACCTTGTGAAGTACATAGTATAGTAGGATTTTTCAAAATGTAAATAATTGTGAGTTATAATTTAAAGTAACAATAGGTTATTTACTCATAGACAAAATAAATCATCTGTTAAATTGTATTTTGTCATTTCATTTCTTCATAAAATTCTTCTTTTTTTTTTTTTGATGAACTGGTGCTGCCACTTTATACCATCCTACCATCTCACTAACATTCTTAGAGGGCTGCCTGCTGTAACTTAAGTACCTGTCATATGATCATTATTCTTAGAAAATAAGTAATCTTTCTGTCTCTGGAGGGCGAATGAAAGGTGATGGGACCACCTGACATGGGATAACTCTAAAGGAATTCTGGGAATGGGGAGATGTCATCCCTGAATTGTGTTTATTTGTTGGCACCCTGTCATGAAAACCTTCCCATCAACTGCATATTAATCTTGTCAACAAACTTTCCAAGGGTCTTTTTCACTTTGCATTAAAGCCACTCCCAGCCCAGGCCTTCGATGAATTTACGACTCTCTCCTCACCTCTTTACTCCTCTCTATTCTACTTCTAATCTCCTCCGGCTCCATCTGCTTCCCATTGATGGCTCCTCTCCTTTCCTGTCTGTGCAGAAATACTGTGTATACTTACAAACCCTCAACAGGACACATACACACACATACACATATAGTCCTCTTCTTTGGTGATATGCAGCCATCGTAGTAAAGGCCACTAAAAAGCACTGGTGATGAAAAACCTCCCAGACCTGCTGAGAACCCATCTTGAGTTTCATGCCACTGGAAATTTATGGCTCTGTCACTAGTGGACTAGTCTGATTCCTCTCAGAGAAAGGGCAGCAAACTTATCCATTGTCTGCTTTGTACTGTAGGTGATTTCTTGTAACTTTAAACACTCCTGTGACCAAGATAAATTAAAATGAATGTCCAAGCTTAATGGCTTTTGCCTTTTCATTTATAAAAATTTTTCAATTTTGTAATTCTGCATTTTCAGTGCCAGAAGAAACTATGTGCCTATGAAAAAGTATGAAAGATATTAAAGGAATACTTCAGCCAATATTTTCCTTATCCCAAACGTAGTCAATCAGCCAAGACATTTTAGGCGTCTGAAGTTTTGTTCTTTAGTTTTGCACTGGAGCTATTTATTCTTGGCTAAACTATCACTTTAAGCAGCCAAGACTTTAAATCAAACCAGGATATGCCAGTATTTGTCAGGAGATCTCAGGTTTATATCAGTTCACCACTGTTAGTGTACAAGTGTGATGCATGGGATACAAAAGTAAACTCTGAACAAAATTTCAGTGTTTTTTTTTTTATGTTGGTTTGTTTATTTGTTTAATTTAATCTAGTAGACAGATTATGCTTCCCCAAAGCAACGCCAAATTAATAAATGCAATCTTGCAATCCTGCAATCTTTAACAACAGCTGTGGCATCATATAAGAATGTATGAAAATGAAACAGGGGCTGGATTTTAGGCATCTTATTCTACTCTGTCCTTTGTCTGTCACTCGTCATTAAAAGATTAAGTGTTTAACATATATGTTTTACATGACTAGGGGTTGAACAAATGTGTGTGGAATCAGGTTGCACAGGGCCTGGTGGAGACCCAGCAGCGTGTGGGCCACAGCACTGTACCTTAACCATGCCCACCTCCAGAGAGTGCTAAGGTCTCGGACAGCTCTGACATCCATATAACCATGTCATTATTCCTATTGAAAACTATAAATCTGTCAGAATATGGTTGTTGAGTTGATTTTTTACTCAGGTAAAACACATAAGAAAGAAAGAAAATTCATTCCCTAGAAAGAAAAGGGCTATAAATGAGGCACATGGAATCAATAGCACATTCTAAAGCCATAAAAGGAAGACTTGGTCAAGTTTAGATGCTGAAACCTCATTTCTCTTTGTTCGTATTTGTATACTTGTGTCCTAGTGCACTTAGTAGCCCTTAAATATCACACAGAGACCTCATTGACTGAAGAGTTCTACCCTACACCTGAGCTTGACACCTTAGATTTATTGAGATGCTGAAATATATGCAGGATCTGAGCATATTAGCACCATATCACTGTCGGTGTGAACGTGAGAGTGTAAGATGAGTTATTTAATGAAGGGTGTACAAGTTCAAATTGTAACAATACTAATGATTGCAGTAATAAATTAGCACACATTAAGCTGTCCTCACACTTCTCAAAGCACTTGGAGCGAATAAATTAATCCTGTACCTCCTGGTGATGTGATAAAAGAGCATCCAAGTAAGCTGACATCTTATTTTAATATTCCTTTATGTCTGCCTTTATTATTTTTGCCTTCACCTATTTTATGTTTCCTTATTCTATCTGTATTTACTGTTTTTTTTTTCTTCTAAACATCTTAACATGACTAATGCAACACTTTATCCTTTTTATTTCATCAGTGCCTTTTCTCTTGCTCTTTGTTTTATATTATATCTTTTTTTGTTTGTTTTTTAAGTACAGGCTGGATATGTTCATTTCCTGAGGTTAAGTCTCAGAGGTTATAAGATACTCTTATCCAACCATAGAAAAATGTCCCACAGATGGACTGACGGAGGAAAAAGCAGCAGTGGTGTTACACACACTTTATTTTTATAGTGTAGACACACGACTCTATCATCTGATACAGCCAAAAATGCGGCCCGCTGCAATTCGTTCCATTCAGGCAGTACATGAGTACACCTCTAGAATGCAGATCCCTGTTGCTCTGGGGCATTCTGCCAGGGAGGACCTCGACAGAGAGAACTGAGTGTGTTGTGTCCCCATGAGGTCAGGACACAAGAGAGGAACAGTCAGCTGCCTGAACATTACAGAACACAGCCAGGACGGGGGTTTCATGTCATCATACAAACACTGCGGTTTTCACTCATGTTGATACAAGATATCAAATGAGCATGTAGTGAAATATTAAGAGCCAAAATAAACACATTTAAAAGTCTGTAACTGCAGAGTGACAAATGATAGATTTAAATTGCTATTTGTTAAAAAATATTTTGCTCATATTAATATTGGTAGGCAGTAAAATGAAACGCATAGGCAGTGTGATTGAATCAGGTCATTTTACAGCTTAAAGAAATTTCTGAACATCAAACCAGTTAGTCGAATAAAAAATATTCCAAGTGGCTTGAATTATATAAATAAGTAGCCGTTTTTCATAGGCATACTACAGTTCGTGTTGGGAGACGGCAGTCGGCGGATAGCATGCTATTTCTCATTCTCCTTCATCCTCTGGGTTCAGGGTAGACCTCTTGAGAGAAGGTCTGGCTCTGTTTAGTCAGTGCTAAAAAGGTTATCTGTAATGTATGAAGGTGCTAAGCAGAGATCTGTCAGTGAGAGAATGCCTGAGGAAGTGTGTGTACTGTATGTGTGCTTTCATATGTGTGTATCTGCCTGAAAATGTGGAGGTGAGTGTGCATATATGTGTAGCCGTAGAGAGGGAATGAGTCAGTCTTAATGGTTTTATTGAATTAATCACACGAGTGAGAGATCAGAGATGGCTGGAGGCTGCAGCAGACCCTGCTTTCACAGTGATGGCACCTCATTGGAATTCCAGTTCGGAGCCATGAAAGAATAGATGACTTCAATTGCGTTTCTGCTCTGCGTAGAAATACAGAGCGTGCAGAGGCACTCTCTTTAACTTAATTAAACACTAATACGAAGCAGTCAGGGCTTCATATTCAGCCTTTGTTGTGGGGTATTAGGGGAGGTTCTGGGCCCCTCTGTGGGTGTTGGTGCTGTAGTGGAGGTGTTATTAGTGTTAGCAGGATTACACTGAGCCCTTGGGCTGTGTTGTTAGACTCCAGTGAGAGGAGATGTAGAGGGACAGGTCGTGATTAGGGTCTTTCTGAGGTCTGATAACTGGCAGAAGAGATTTGAGCAGATGAGAGCTTGTGGTCTTATGACCTGTGTGCTGACAGATGAAATGGACGTGTCCAATCATTCTGCATCCTCTGACTTCTGTGTGTGTGTGTGTGTGTGTGTGTGTGTGTGCAAGTTAGGGACTGATGATATGATTAAATATCATTTCATGATTTGTGAAGTCATCACAATATATGGTAATATATGTATGGTATAGCTTTTATTTATTTATAATGAGCAATACAGAATGCATAATTAAACTTGAAAAGTGTATTTGAAAAAAATTATCCAAAAATCTTTAAGTTCAAAATGGAATCACTACATTAGCTTCTCTTAGCTACTTGTAATTTTTTTTTAAGCATTAAAAATGTCCTTAAAAAATAATATCTCAGAAAATCATATGGTGTCATAATTTATCATATTACTGATATATTCATATTGGCCAGCTATACTGTCAGTTTTTCACATTGTGTTATAAGCCTTGATGTTTTAATGATAAATGTTTAAAGACAAATATAAAATCTATGGTAAATATGTTATGGTAAAAATCCATGTTTATGTTTGTTGCTTTACAGTTGAGTTTTATTAGTAGGTCCTACCTACAGTGTCCTAAATTAGGATGTGTATATATCTGGGATGATTGACATGCTGTCTTTGTGATATCTGGGTGGTCTGAGTAGCAAATAGATGGGGTTAGGTTTTCTAAACAGGATTCTGGCCTTCCAGATATTTTCATTTTCTGGCATGAGCAGTCCATGTCCATGTGCACTTGGACACAAGTGTCACTAAAATACTGTAAGTAATAAAAACTAGTGAAATTTTGAAATTTTATTACTTATTTCAGCTGCAACTTTACAGAACATTTCTAAACAGGCTGTGATTGAGACCCCTATTTTCTAAACTATCAACTCGTCCAAACACCAACTGTTCAATAGACTAAACACATAATGCTATGATCATAGTAATCTTTGGACACATGCTGGCTGCCTAACACTTCGATCCACTGCGGATGTTTAGGTAATCAGACCTTGGTGACATCTGTAAACATCTGTCTAATTGCCAAGTCTGGGTCTAGCAGAAGGAATATTGACTGCTTACAGATCTAACAACAACGGAATCACTTGCAGATCAGATCATTCGAAGCCTAAGCTAAGAAATGCTGAACCCATCTGTTTCCACACACCTGCTGACAAAGACTCTCAATTAAGACTTGACAGAGTTTTTAAATATTTATGCAGCCAAAATGGAAAAAAATAGGCAAGAAATAACAGACCAAACTTCTATATCAGTCCTTTCATACCTATTATCATAGCTATTATTTTCAGTGACTTGATCTCAGTCAGCTTATGAGATGTATGTGCCTCAATACATTTTGAGGTAATGAGTGAGTTGTTATGGGCTAGAGTGGTAAAATAATCCTGAGGAAAGAAGATATAAAAGTGGCATATAGTTCAGGTGGTGAGTAAACTGTTGTGCTATTACATTTTCAAAACCAGTTACATAAAATCATGTTTAAAGGTAATTAGCATACAACTGCCATCAATAAAGTTATTCTGATTAATCCCAGACATTTCAAAATCAACTGTTTCTGTAGGATTGTCTTGAAATCTTGATTGCTAAAGCCATGGTCTGCAAAGAGATCAGCATATGTAGGGTCCATCATTAAATTGATAAAATAGTGCACCACAGTAGCATCACCAACAAGGAAATGCCTCATGAGATGAGATGAGATGAGATGAGATAAGATGAGATGTAGAGTAGAGTAGATACTCTCTGCATATGACAACAATCTAGTATTCTTTGTATGCTTGGGTTATGGTATAGGGTGAACTTTCTCACAAGATTAATAAACAAAAAAATAAAATAACATCCAATCTCACCTACGTCCATGTGAATCCACCCTTATTATGTGAAAATGTGTTAGCTATTGAGACCAGGGTAGAACTTTTTGGGAATAATTCTAAAAGATATATATGGTGCAAAAAAAGCAAAAGCTAAAGAACATCAACCAAGGTGAAGCATGGGGATGGTAGCATCATACTGCTTCTCTTTAGCTGAGACTGAAGCTGAGGTTTGTGGAATTGTGGAATGTTCCAAAATATATTTTGCCACAAAACCTTCAGGCCTCTGTTAGGCAGCTGAAAATAAAGAAAAAATTGACAAAGACCCAAAGCACAAATCCAAGCCAACAAAGGAATGGACTCAGAAGAAGGAGATCAAGGTTTTGGAATGGCCCAGATGTAAATCCTGTGGAATGACTTGAAGAGGGCTGTGCACCTTGAAATTTGATAGATATGGAGCATTTTCTAAAGGAAGAGTGATATATAACATTGCTAAATCAAGATTACTGCTAGTTTGGTGTATCACAAGCAAAATGTGCTTTAATAAAGTCTTAGTTAAGATGTGTTGTGATTTTTCTAGAATCATTATTAACATGAATATTTTTATTCATCACAACTTTAATATTTAAATAGTCCAGTGTCATGCTAAAATGTATAGAGGGCAATTCTTGAATACAGTCCACATCAATCCAGTGATTGATTTTTGATTGATTTTCAAATAATTCAAAATCCGAAGTGAATGGAAGTTGTTCTGGGGAGAACATGAGCATTATTTTTGGTGGAGACTAAGTCAAGAATCAAAGAAGTCCTTTCAATAACAATCTGGTCAGGATAAACACTGTACTCACAGGGAAGGATTGAGTGTCTGTTTATGGGTAGTAATATGAAGTGCACATGTCTAGAATAGTTTCTTACGTCAGTAAAATTCTTAGTAACAGGCATCATACTGTTCAATCTCCATCATTTAGCTTCTCAACTTTTAATTGCTCCGTTACAGTAGAGTATTTTGTTACAAACTACTTGCTTTTTTGCTTTAGCATATTATTAAGTATTATTATTAAAAATGTGTTGTTTCATTTAAGTTGTGATAAAGTCGAATGTGAGGTAAGATGGGTCATTTGGGTGGACTTTACTGTGACAGTTTTTTCAGCATGTCTCTGGTTGCAAAAAGAACTTTAGAAAGTCAATGCTGCCACCCAGTGCTGAACTCAAATTGATATCTTTACTCAAAATTGGAAGTTTGCATTATTCACTTTTTTCTTCGGTTGGATTGTGTGTACACTTTGTAAAAAGGGTTCCTTTAACCTTTTATATAAAGAAACTTACTGTTGTTGTTTCCACAGAGCACTGTGCCTCTATAGCTTTAGCAAATAAGACAATTTAATTTAGAATATTTTATTTGTCTTGAATCACCCCAAAGACAGAGAGAAATTCTGTGAATTAGAGAATAAGTGTAGTTTCTCACAACAACTCTGTTTATGGCATAAACAGCTATAAGTCAGACAGCACCTCATACAAAACTGAATCTAAAAGGCCAAGAAACAAATCCATTGATTCTTGTACATAACGTGTTAGAAATGTACGAAATGTCAATTTCTTTGTTTCTGGAACAAAGTGCATTAGAGTGTAGATGTACATCTTTCTAGCTGCAAAAGACAATGGATCAATTACCATTTTAACAATAGAAAGTGTTTATAATAAAGTGCCTTTGGGTTTTACAAGACTGAAGTGTGGGGAAAGGGAGGAGATATCAACCTAATCTACACTTTCTGTGCTGACAATATTATAGCTTACCAATGTGATATAAAAAAAAAAAGGGTTAAAAACTATGTTTTATTTGTGCCTTGTTCACCTTATCAGCACTTGCCATAACTGCACTACATTGTTTGAAATAAAAACAGTTAAAACTAGTATTAGACCTGTTTTTAATGCATGCCACCACTTGTAGACCCTTCAGATCCCTTTTCAGTGTAATGCACATTTGATATTCAGCCACAAAGCTGAACTTAACATAAAAAAATGTTCTCAGTATAACAAGGCAGCGGTTTTGAATGTTCATTTGTGAATGTTTTTTGGACCTGTGATCATCAGCATTTTTACAGCCTTTACACACTTTACTATCATCTTTAAAACCGAAACCTAGGCTAACATAGTAATTTGAGCTTAGAAGCACTCTGGAAGTGTTCTCCTTGTAGTTCACTGTTGCATTGAACAGCAGATTGATGTAACAGAGAAACAGGGCTGATAAAACAAGACCAAAATATTACGTGCTCTGTGTTCCATATACTCATATGTTGTTTAGTAAAGTAGACCTGTAACCTGTCTTCATGTCCATCTCAGACCAGAAGCCAAACACAAGGAAACATAACCCTGCCTCACAGGAAGCACCAGAGACTGCATAGCCTTGGTTAAATTAGCAAGACAGCTTGTCTTTCACATATGATCCAAGCTGCTGCTATTACACAAGTGCATGGGCGCAATTGCATCCCGGGGGGGACGGAGGGGACATGTCCCAACCCCAAAGAACCCCCCACCCCCACCCCAATCCGAAGATTGTCCCCCCCAAAAAAATTATTAAAAAAATATCGCACTCTCTATTGTGAAAAATATATGTATTCATACCTAAATAATTGTGTAAGTAGAAATAAAACAAACGCAAAAAATGCATTTAGAAACAGTTGAGTTCCCCCTCCCCTTCCTCACAGTGGTTTGACCCACTGCCTGCTTTCCCAGTTCATCTCACATCTTCATTTTGTGTATCTGTCCTGTAATGTTTTGTCTCGCACTGTTTGCACTTGGTTGCACATTGTGGCTAGGACAAGTTACTTTAAGTCCTTAGCTCTGTCCTTAGCTTCTTGACTTGACTTTGGAACACTCTTCACTCCTGTCTTAGCTTCTGTTAGTGATATGCACATGTTAATAAAGCTCTCCTGATCATTTCACCACAGCCCTTTATCTGGAGTTAGAAGAATAAAGCAGAATCCCTTCTCTTCTTGGGTGATAGAAATATGGTGAAAAATCCCAGTGGTGGTCCTCTGCTCTGGTGACAGCTCTGACATGTTTCTACCCCCTGAACCCACCCCTGCACCCTCTCCACCAATCAGCACTGATGCAGGAAAAGCAGGGGGGGAAAAAGAACAAAACCTATATATCACCATTTGTCCAGTGCCCATTTCTTAACACTGTGGATAACATTAATAACTATAATCTTCACTGCACCTATGGGCTCCTCCAATGATTTAAGAGATATTGCAATAGATCATGTAAAAAAAATGAATCAGACAAAGGGCTTGTGACTGAAATCTTTTAGGAAAAAGTAGAATTTGACAAACAGAATTCAAATCCATGCTTATAAAAATTTTCTATATGGCCTGTTGTTTTCTGCGAATTGATTCATGTGATGGTCAGTATGGTTCGTTCCCTCTTTCTTCTCTTTCTCTTTTTCTCCTCAAAGCGATCTGTGGCATCAGCAAAGAACATCACATCTTCTTTGCTCTCAATCTCCCGCTGCAGGAACTGAAGGCCTGCGCTGTTAAAGCCCAGAACATCCTGAGGCAGAGGGACAGAATGAGTAAAGTAGTCAGTCTAACAGAGACAGCCTTGCTTGTTAGCGGTGAGACATACGTACCCTGATCTCCCGCACTTTAGAGATTGTATTTGTCCTCAGCTCATCAATGACCGACAGCAGCATTTGGTTACTGGTGATCTGCCCAAAGTGGATTCTTCAACAGAATACAAGCAATATGTTATATAGTTAAGACATAATAAGTCACATGTGCATTGCTTATTCCATTCAGCTTCAGTGAAGTGTCTTGCTGAATACAGCTGTGTACAGTTGTGTTGTGTTTAAATTGTCACTCATTTTGATGTTTACAGTTTATTCATTCATTCATGATTTAATGAATAAAAGCTAATGGACCTAAAACTGATTAGAACAAAATCATATTTTTTAATACACTGTATGGAAGCCTTTGATATCTATTAAACTCAGCAAGTGTGTATTTTTAAAGACCTGTCAACATAAAAAGGCTATAATATTCGACAGTTTGTGCTCCAACATACGCCTAGGTACAACTTTTTATATTATTCTCAAGAGTGCAGCAATCTATCTGCAAGGCTTTGTTAACAGACTAGGTTTTATGTGGAGAAAACATTTAGACTTAAATGTTTAGAAGTTTTCAAAAGCAGACCTTGCTTTTTTAAAAGCACAGCACAAAATTCTATACTAAATGAAATCTTGAGCCCAAAATATTTGGGAGTTTTTAAATACCTGAGCAGGAAGAAGAGGCAGCGGCAGACCAACTCTACCTCCAGACCCTGTTGAATGTAGGTGTTTAAGAGGGAGAGCAGATCAGGGATATAAGGAAACGGCAGCACCAGCAGCGACACCTCCAACTCACTGAAATTCAGAAGATTTATCACCACTTATAAAGTAACAAGCATTAATCTTATACATTTAGGTCAAGTCAAGTCAAGTCACTTTTATTGTCACATCACCACAGCACATATGCCTTGGTGAGTGAAATTCTTAGGAGCAAACTCCGAAAATTGCAGAAACAATTTAACATACAGATACGAATTGACAGGTGAGAATGTGCAATTTGCTCATACATACATTCAGTACAAAATGTGTGTACAATATGTACAATTAACAAATCTAATCTTATAATTTAAGATGTTAAATACAATATTTAATACGATGTTTAATATGTTTAATATACAGTTGAAACCAGATATTTACATACACTTCAGAAAAAAACACTTATTTCTTTACTCTCATACATTAAATCACAGTAAACTTGTTCTGTTTTAAATCAATAAATATTAACATATTTTTTGCATTTGTTAAATGTCAGATTCGAGCGAGGGAGAATTTTTATGTATTTTTATTATCACTTTTCATCAAAGTCAGAAGTATACATACACTTCCTTAGCATTGGTGGAATTGCCCCGAAACTGTTTCACTTGGGCCAAACGTTCTGGGTATCCTTTCACAAGCTTTCTACAATAGTTTGCTGGAATTTTGGCCCACTCCTCTTGACAGAACTGGTGTAACTGGGTCAGGTTTGTAGGCCTTCTTGCTCGCACTCGCCTTTTCAGTGCCGCCCACAAATTTTCTATGGGATTGAGATCAGGGCTTTGTGATGGCCACTCCAATACCTTGACTTTGTTGTCCTTAAGCCACTTTGTAACTAATCTGGAGGTATGCTTGGGGTCATTGTCTATTTGGAAGACCCATTTGCGCCCAAGCTTTAACTTCCTGGTTGATGTCTTCAGATGTTGCTTTAATATATCCACATAATTTTCTTTTCTCATGATGCCATCTATTTTGTAAAGTGCACCAGTCCCTTCTGCAGCAAAGCAGCCCCACAACATTATACTACCGCCCCCATACTTCACAGTTGGGATGGTGTTCTGAGGCTTCAATACTTCGCCCTGTTTCCTCCAAATATACCGTTTATCATTATGGCCAAACAGTTCAATTTTTGTTTCGTCAGACCACAGGACATGTCTCCAGAAATTAAGATTTTTCCCCCCCCATGTGCAGTTGCAAACTGTAGTCTGGCTTTTTTATGGTGGTTTTGAAGTAATGACTTTCTCCTCCCAGAGTAACCTTTCAGCTCATTGCGGTACAGTATTCGTTTTACTGTGGATAATGACACTGTCTTACCAGTTTCAGCCAGCATCTTCACATAATCTTTTGCTGTTGTCCTGGAGTTGATTCTCACATCTCGCACCAAAATACGTTCCTCTGGGACTCAGAATCCGTCTCCTTCCTGAGCGGTATGATGGTTGTACATTCCCATGTTTTTTATACTTGTGTATTATTGTCTGAACATGGGACCTCCTGGCATCTGGAAACTGCACCTAAGGATGAGCCACACTTGTGGAGGTCAACAATTCTTTTTCTGATGTCTTGGTGGATTTCTCTTGATTTTCCCATGATGTCAAAGAAAGAGGCTCTGTGTTTGAGGTGTGCCTTTATATGCATCCACACGTGTGCCACCAATTAACTCAAATGGAATCAATTAACCTATCAGAAGCTTCTTAAGCTCAGAATGGATTCATCTGGAGTTTTTTTTTTGTTTAAAGGCACGATAAACTTAGTGTATGTATACTTCTGACTCTGATGAAAGTGATAATAAAAATACTCCCTCACTCGATTCTGACATTTAACAAATGCAAAAAATGTTAATATAATTAAGATTAAGATTTAAAACTGAAAAGGTTTACTCTGTTTTAATGTATGACAGTAAAGAAATAAAAGTTTTTGTGTTTTTTTTAGTGTATGTAAATATCTGGTTTCAACTGTAAGATGTTAAATACACTCTTCATTATGATTCACACTTCTGTAGGTAAAGAACTGGAGCTTTAACTTTATCTTCACAATTCCTTCTTTGTAAGTTTCTTGAAGAATTAAAATATATATAACACAAGCTACATGGTTTATGGTTGGTTTTAGTAATTACCGTTAAGATGATTTTGTAACATTTACATTTTACCTTTAAGTTATTCACGCTGATGTAAATGGTGAGTACATACCGATGTATCAGTGCCTGAACAATATGAAATGCTTGCATTCTGCACAATGTGTTTGAGTGAGAAATGTTCCCTTACCTGGACCGAACCTTCTTAATGACATCCAGAACATATCGAGAAGGCTGTGGGGCATCCGAGAAGAGGCTCGTTAGTATACCATTAATCCAGGAATTTGCTGCTTTTATTACAACTCAAAATGCTTGTGTGCTGACTCTTTATTTTTATTTTACCAGAGATTGTCTGTATAACTGGTGCTTTTAGAATCAAGACCTAGTTCTTTGTTTGTGTTGCGGAAATCCAAACAAAAATGTCTGGATCATGTACTGTATGTAGTTCAAAAATTTTCTTACCGAGATACTTCCATAAGCCACAAGAATCGGGTTCATCGTCGGTGGAGGTAACTGCAAGAAAAAGTGGGTTAGTAATCAAAGGGTAAAGTGCAAAACCAGCATTAAAATCTAGAGATCAACACTGCAGCATGCAGACACTAGTTTAATATTCGGAGAGGAGTGTATATTGTGAGCATGTGCACAGCTCAGGAATAGAGGTCGTGTCATGTTGCACTTGGGACAGATGTGTTATAATGTCAGACCAGATGTCTTCCTCGCGATCTGCTCCTTACAAAGACTGGATGGAAACAAGCTAGATTAGCTGTGACAAATTAACACCTCATTTTGTAGGAGAACTCTAAATTTGAAGACCTAATCCTACACAAATAACTTGTGTCTTGTTTATTTCAAGTAACTAAAAAGGCAAGTAAAACCTTCAGTGTTTGTTTCATCTCAAAGACCTCTGAAATGCTGCTTTTATAGCCACACAAGAAAAAATATAAAAATTACATACATATTATACATATTATTTAACCTAACAGTAAGGTGGATCTTCACAGCATGACATCACATCATATTCCCAAGCCCTGTTTGTATGGAAGATGAGCCGTACCTCCTTCCCTGCCGCCTCACAGGCAACCTTGTGCTTCTCTAACTTCTTGCTCTCCTCTTTGTAGAGCTCCAGTGCCTCCATTATACGCTCCGCCTGGATGGATGTTTTTGAGAAATCATTCAGAACAAATAGGAAAAAAGAGATTCAAACTTAATAAATAGGCAAAGGTTCTGGCTAACTCACAGCTTTAACTGTCTCTATAGTCTTCTTCCCTGCAGGCTCGGCCTCGCCTTTGGCCTCGCCGGGGACCTGGATGAAACAGGAAGATTAAGGTTACACCTGTTTATATTTTTAAGAGAAACAGAAAAGCGATTTGTACAGACCGAGACTATTACATACCACAGGCTCATCTCCTTTGGCTAAAGATTCTTCAAATTCTGCTTCTCTTTCCTGGGAAAAGTCAGATATCCAGAATAAGTGAAATTTGTAATTGTCCAGAGTTGTCCAGTGACATCTTACACATGCTAAGAACTTATACTAATCATTATTTTTATGCTGTGTTCTGATTAGCATAAAGATTACAAAGGAGGGATGTATTGCATTTATTAGCAAGATGCTGTGGTTTTACCAGGATTCCATGATCACCATCAGTGCTACAGCCACTCACCATCTCTTTCTCCTCCTCTAGGATAATAGGCTCCCTGGTTCTCTCCCAAAGTCTGAGGGACTTATCATGAGAGGAAGAGACAATGTGGTCTCCACTGGGACTGATGGCCAGGCACCATACTTCACCATGGTGTCCCTAAAAAACAAGGCCCAGAAGTCGAATGTTAAGGAGACTAATAAAGCCTCTGTACAGGTGTGTTTCCTTCAGTTTCTGTATTGACTGAAGCTGAGAAGAAAATAACACAATTAACCATTGCTGCCTATTGACTGTGTTCTGTTCATCACACATTTAGCCCTAAAGTCAGTATCAACAGCCTGCATTTTCGCCATGTAACCCAAAGTATAACCATTCACCTCTAACACATGCATATGGAAAATAGCCTGTTCTGTTAGAAAATAATCACCTCCAGGGTCTGGATGTGTTCAAACTTATCAGCATCCCACTGTTTGATCTTTCTGTCCTTTCCGGCTGTGAAAAACAGATGGGTTTTGGGGACGAACTGAAGGAACATTACACTGGAAAGAGAGAAGAAGGCAAATATTGACCATCTGGGATGACATCATCATCATCATTAACATCTTGGGAATTTTCACTAATACAGGAGATGAACACACACAAGAAGAGATAACAACTAACTAAAAGCAGATTGAAGGAAGGAAATGACCACGCTTATAATCTGACAGTTATTATTCAAGAGTAACGACTTTAAAGATGTTGTAAGCCAGGGCTTTTGGGATCAATAGCTATTCTAACAGTAAACAGAGGGACATAATATTGTAAAAGCAGCAGAAACATCTAGAACCTGTCATCATGTGCAAACATCGAGCGATGGCAGTCACCAAAGTCCAAACCCCAGACCTTCACGTTTCTGTCTGCTGATCCAGTGGCTATCAGTGCACTATCCTAAAACACAAAGAATTATCTTAAATGAACTTTATGCACATGCTTCCTATAGATATTTACAATATCCTAGAACATTTAACATACACTACAGTTATTGTGGATACTTCATCAGTTTTATGTTGTAGGTATGGGAGTTCAGTCAAGGTTCCAACTCCTGTGTATTATTAATATCCATACTAATACACAACTGCAGGCAGATATTCTACTAACATTAACATTCTTCCTATATCAAATTTGCCAGAATGCTGATTGTGAGTAAATGTCCAATATCCATAATAAACCAGAAAAATAAAACTAATTAATCCAGAAATGTGTGTGTGTGTGTGTACTAGAGGGTGAATGGATTTTCAAACCTCTCCTGTCCCATCCCAATCCCGAAAAAAAAAAACTTGGGGAAAATCCCATCCCGTCCCAATCCCAGAAGAATGACTCCCATTCCCTCCCACTCCCATGTTTTTTTTTTCTTTCATTCATTTAACCAGCCATACCAAAGCAAACATTATATTTTTATTTATATCAAAAGTATATTTGTGTATTCCCGGTCCCGCCCACTCCCGGCTGACATTTTTCCTGTCCCTTTCCAGTCACGTGATTAATAGTGATTTTGTTTCCCATCCCACGGGATTCCCATGGGATTCCCATGACCCGCGGGAATCCCGAAAAAATGTCAGCCTCTAGTGTGTAGGTGAGAATGTGTATGTACAAGGAGGGACGGAGGCCTTGTGTGTGATAGGAAAATAATCTACGATGTCTGATTACTGAATTGATTATTTTTTCAATAGCAGCACTACCTGAAGTGTTTTATACCTTTTCCTAATTACAGAATGACACATACTCATTTTATCCATTTATAGTTACATTTAATGTTAATGAACATCAGTGAAGCCTTTTTTTGTTAATAATACAAAAAAAAAAGCGGGGCACATTACTGGAAAACCACAAGAGCTGACTTCGAGAGAGCCGTAGCTGTGATGACAATAATTTTTAATCCGTTTATGAGTAGTGTCTGTCACATAAATCCCTATGTGAGCTGTTGCTATAGTAACTAAAACGTTATGAGTACATTAATAAACATGTGATTTGTCTTATAGCCTCCACTATTGTCTGACCTGCCATTTTAGGAAGTTAGTCAACACCGTTTGACCAATCAGAATACAGGATTAACCAATGCTGAGGTATAAATATGATAATAAACCATGATAAAACATTTAAGCAATTAATATCATTATTGTATATGACAGTTAGATGAAAGACTTACATGTGAAATGTCCAAACACAGCACAGGCAGTTTATGTCCATATAGAGACAGGAAAAACTAGAGAAAGAAACAGATTTTCAGTGTGATCATGCTTTCCTGACACAGACGTTCATATGCCTCATGCTCTTCTAAATACCTTTAACGTGTCTGTGTAGAATATTTTCACAGTGCAGTCGAGGAGAGAGACTCCCAACAGTCTCTGATCAGGACTGTAGCGCACACACAGCACATCCTCATCCAACTGTAGTGTGCGAGTGTGTTTCACCGTCAGTCTCCTGCAGTAATATACAGGTAGCAGTCATACACAAAGCCTTCATAAACAAATCACGTGAAGAGATATGGTAAGCAGACAAAGCCTTCCTCACTTGTTGGCTCCGGATTCTTTGTCCTTTATGAGCTCAAAATCCCAGAATTTCACCATTTTGTCAGCTCCTCCGGTTACAATTCCTCTCTGAACACACACAGACACACACTTCAGCATTTTTGCAAAAATGATAAACCTCTACATTATCATTTCTTTAGATGGTCCTCATTTTTATTGATGATGTATAGAAGAGGGACAAAGGAAAAAAACAGTTGGGTGTAGGCATTTTGCCGGCAAGGTTCGGATGCACTGTTGTCATGCTGGCACAAGTTTGGGTCCCTTCATTCAAGTGAAGGCAAATACGTTAATGTTACAATATAAAATGGCATTTAAAAAAAACTAGTGGCAAAAGTCTGGTGGAAAATACACAAGGGTGTGAGCCCTAATAGGGTACATGGTGTAGAACTACTGATTTTGCTTACATCTAGATCCTTTCAGCAATTAAATATTCAAATTAAGTCATTAAAGCATTCTGACAGTTGCACGTGTTAAAAGTACTCAGTCTAGTACCTGATCAGGAGAGAGACAGATGGACCACAGAGCTCCATCATGAGCTTCTGTAGTCTCCAGCAGGCTGCCTGAGGCCAAATCAAAGATCTGAATCTTTCCACTCTGTGAATGAAAAGCAGACTATTAGAGGCTATAAAATAGGGGAATCTATAATCCTGCTTCACTCACTTCCTAATCAAATAAAAGAAAAGGTTGTTGTGATGTACCTTAGTTCCTATAATGATCTGTCTATCTCCAGGCACAAACAGTGAGCAGAGCGCGTAATCGCATGCCATGGTGCGGATCACCTGCAACGTGGCCCTGGGATAGAAAAGATTTACTGTTAAACACCCAAAAAATACTAAAAGAAAGGTTCAAAATCAATCTGAATATCCATATCATGATTTCCTCAACACAATCAGGTTTAGATGACAGTAAATGAAACAGTAGACTTAAGCCTTAGATGCACTGAGAATGACCTGTTCCAGACTTTGACAGTGTCTCCAGAGGCAGACAGGATTGCAATGTTGTCTGAGCTGAAAGACAGAGTCCTGGCATCTGTGCGGTGGCCACCCAGGGTAAGTCGAGACGTCTTGGAGCCTGTAGGGTTCTTCTCTGTTGTCTTTAGACTGTAGGTCTCAACTGTGTTATTCTGCAGCAGCAGAGCCACTTTCATCTCCCCATTAGGAAACAGCAGGCAGTCAGCCGACCTGAAATATATAATGAGAGTGCATATATAAGTGTAAAATATATAAGTCTAAATAAAATATCTAAGACTATATCATCCATCTAATGTCGAAGAGCACTGACCTGATCTTAGAGGACGCTTTTATACTGACCAGCTTTTGGATCTCATCCGTCAGCTTGCGCTCCACAACTATATCTTCTGCATCAGCACCACCATCCTGAGACCTGGCCCAGAAACACCAGATATCAATAAGTTAAAAGGACTGAAAGTCTAATTTTTTTAATGGATTCTCTAAAACCCTGGTTACATACTTGGCCTTCTTCTTGGCCTTTTTCAGCTTCCTTTCCATTTTCTTCTGAATGTCTTCCTCTGACAGCACAGCAAAGATCTCCAAAGTGTTGTCAAGACCCTACAGATATAATTGATTAGATGAATCCCAAACATATTGCAAATGTGTATTTAAAATATTTACCTGGAAATAACTTTCATATGTAAAACAAAAAAAATCAAAGAATATACATACATGACATGCCAAGACTTTAGCTTTGGGATCGGCTATTAAGGACACAACCCGGTCTCTGGCTTCTCTCAGAACAGAGCCAGCTTTCGTACAGCTGAGGATTCTCTGTAAAAAAAAAAAAAAAAAAAGCAAAGAGAAAGGAAAACTGCTGTGAAGACCACGTCATAAAAAAAGCAATCGTGTAGTGCCAAGAAACAGACAAATGCTTGAAGAGCAATGCTGCCCTTGCTATAAATTAAATGAGTTATTATGTCAATGAGGAGAAATTACATCTTCTGGCACTTCATTAGGTTCTTCCTCTTCGTCATCACCACCAACAGCAACGAGACATTTGCCTTTCTTCTTCTGTGGCTCCCCTATTTCTTTACCCTGAAGAGAGTTGATGTATTAATGTAATTATTCAGCATAAACTAAACACATTACTAATATTTCAGTATTACTGCTACATACAGTCAACTCCAGAATAATCACCACCACACCAATCACTGTATAAAATAAAACACTACATGACAATAATTCAGATTTTAGACTGCTTTATGCTTTTAATATTGTATGCTTGTGAATATCTGAGGACTTGAATTTGTTTTGCAGCTTGTTAATTAATTAGCTGTGTTGTCTTTTCCATAAAATTGACCAACCCAAGGATTAAGCCTAACCCTAAGCCCTTTGGAATTATTTAAGTGCTTACCTCCTCTAGGTAATCGATGTCCCAGGCTCGGAGTTCACTGTCTGCAGAGCCAGTGAGCAGCCTGGTCTCCTGGTTCAACAGAACCATTCCCCACACCTACAGAACACAGCAGCCTTCATTCGTAATACAGCACAAAATACCATCCCATAGAAGCAGCAAAAAACTTAAGTACTTTACACTACGATACAAGCTTTGTTTGAACCTAAAATGATCTCAAAATGGCCGTTTAAATATGTTTGAATTTCTGACATGTACTGTGGAGTAATTCTGCTCACCTCACTGCGGTGTCCCACCATGGTCTTAAAACAGTGCTGGGTGTCCAAATCCCACCATTTTACAAAGCTGTCCTTTGAGCTGTGGTAAAAGAGGGCAGTATGTTAATTTCCTTATGAAAATGCAAACACTTATGCAAGTCTTTTTTTTTTTTTTTTTAATTTTCCATTTTATTGATTAAAGTTAGCTATATTGTTATATTACCTTGCAATAACTGTTTATAACCCTTGACCTGACTCACCTTGTGACAAGCACATTTTTGTTCTTTAAGAGCAAAGCTTGTGTGATGGCATCTTTGTGTCCTTTGAGTCTGTACAAACCAGACTCGTTTATTATGTCCCACACAATCACATCTGTGTCCTACAGGAAAAAAATATAGGATAATTTTAGCAGATTTCTAAAAAGTTCTAGGCACTTCTTATTTGCTTTCAGTAGCTGTTTCAGAAGAGAATTAACAATTTTGCAAAGAATGAATCAGCCTTTTATCTCACCTTGGAGCCAGTAACAAGTCGTGCTCCCAACGTGTCATAATGCATGACTGTGATAGCAGACTTATGTCCGTTAAAAGAGACATTGCTTTCACCATTTAAAAGGCTGAAGATCCGCACACTACCATCCTCATAACCCACAGCTATGTGGATACCATCAGGAGAAGGGCAGAGATATGTTACCTCATGCTTTTTCCCCTCAAGAATTAGAATCTAGAAAAAAAAAACAGTGAAATTGAATGAGTGAACCAGCTGAGTGTTCCTGGCAAAACACAAAAAACAACAACACATCATCAATCATTGCATATTACTGCAAAAGATATACAATGTCTAGTGATTTCCCTTTAAAACTAGCAAGTAATTTTTATTGTCATTTCCACCATATATATCTGTTGCAGCTATATGTCAAACAGTTCACGTAGTAAAATGAAACAACATTCCTCCAGGAACATGGTGCTATATACAGACAAAAAGCTACATCAAATAATAGGGATCTAGGGACTAGTACACGTGTGCACACATGTGCAGACAGTGTGAAGACAAGAGACTGCAAAATAAACAGTACAATATAGTCAGACAGTACACTACAAAACAGTAGTGCACAAAGAGCAGCGCTCTTCAGTAATCAGTAAAGACTTGTAGATAAGTGATATGAAACCCAGGCACTTTATTTTGTAAAGCATTCACCATTCTGTAACAGGCAGCATACTGGTGTGTTGTGTAAATGTTTATACATGAAAAATGTTAAGAAATATGTGTATTGGTCAGTCAAGACCAGTAGCTGTTCCAGTGCACAGTGAAATGAGACATTTCTCCAGGACCAGGTGCTACATAAAACAAAGACAGCGCTATAAGGACTTAGTAAGGTGCATCTACATAAAGTACATCTGTGCAAACTGGTGCAAACAGTGTGAGACAAGACAAACAAGACCGTGCAGGACAAGACAACAGACAGACAGGCAGTGCAGGACAAGACAGAAAATCAGAAAGACAGTGCAGGGCAAAAGACACAAGACATCACACAAAAGACAATAAACAAAAACAGTGCCGACCGTGTGCAGAAATACTGGAATGAACACATTATTATAGCAGCAGTTACATGAAGTATTGTGCAAAACAGCAATAGACTAAAATGTGAACAGTTTCAGTAAACAGCATGTAAACAGTTTGATATGATGGTGCTGTAGTGATGCATGTAAATTGGAAGTGTGTGCATTTGGTGTGGGTCATTGCAGTCCATACAGTTGATTGTGCGTGTGTGTGTGTGTGTGTGTTGTGTCTTTCCAAGACTGAAAAACTTTTCATTTTGAATGTGTACCTTCTCAGCTTTGCGCACATCCCATATGAACACATGCTCGCAGGCTCCTAGAGCCACATAGCGGCCATGTTCTCCTCCTCTCAGCCGCACAAACACCACGTTGGCCTTCTGACTGCCGATCAGACCGAACACTGCACTGGGCACGTAGCGTAGGTACTGTTTCGTCAACCCCATGATCAAGGCTTTCCCCTAACCCTCGAACAGAGAAGAAACATCATTACAACCCTGAAAACATTATGAAATTATACTAACCGGAAGTCTTATTAGACAGATCTAAGCATCTAACATTAGCTAACAAGCTTTGGGTCTTATCAGATATCTGGACGTGTTTTCAAAGTAGGAACACAATTCAGATTGATATTCTGTATCCGACAGCCATTTTAATAACTTACTTAAACGTTGTTATTTCTAAACTTTCGTTAAACCCGTGTGATTATGCAGTAAAGCAGAATGTTATGGTGAAGCTCGACGCTAAGGATCCATGGCTCCATTTGCCCCACGTGTACCACGTGATAAAGTTATCCAGTGTGCTAGGTTCCGCAAATAAAGTATATAACTTGACTTGATTAGCAATCCACCTACCGTTACAGCTTTCTTTTTAATTTAATAAGTATTATGTTTTTTTTATGAAGGGTCTAAGGAGAACGTCCATCATCCACACAGGGCAGACATGTGCGTTATTCAATAAAGTCTGAAGCAATCGAATAAACACATCGATTAAAATGTTTGATTACACTTTATGGGTTAATATGAGTATGAATAACTAATATGATTATGATTAACTAATTCAAATCATCTACATTGATGCCGCTTCTATTGTATTGTTATATTGTGTTTTTTTTTTTTTTTAACATTTTTCGTAAATTCGATTACTTTGGTCTTTCAGTATCCTGGGCAGTTCTGATATATGTCCTAAATGTGAGTTTCCTTCAACTCTAAAATGTGTTTGAACATATACGTTTTATTTATTTTTTTATTTCATATAGGTTTGGTTGCATTGGAAGGATAATACAAACACCTGGGAGAAATCATTCAATCATAGCATTCGATCATTAATAGCAACCATTTCGTGTCTAGCAGACGTAGAGACTTTTGTGAGGATCCCTTACGCAGACAGTTCCGGAAGTTCACGTGTATTTTTACTGAGAATCAGCTGACCACACGCGCTACATAACGTAGAGCAAGTCACTAGTAATTGCACGTATAATGAAATGTCACTAAGTGTGAACTCGCTAAAGAACGTTTTTGCAATGCTGATCTTTTTGGAATATTATAAAAAGCACTCTCACCGTTAGACTTCGAGTTAGTTGTGTATTGTTTGTTGTGTGTTAGCTTTAGCTTAGCATAGAACAGTGGGCTTCACTTTGTTTACACTGCTCCATTAGGTATATAGAGGTAAGTATTCTTGTGTCGAATGTCTATTTTAACTCTTACCTTTTCAATACACAATTTTTGTTGGTCTTTTATTTATCAGTCGTCATAAATGATATTTCCTGATTTCCTGTTTCCTTAAGCATAATACTGTATTGAACTTGATATTGTTTACTTGCTTGCTTTCTGAAATGACACGTTTCTGTAGATTTATTCCACGTGATCTGAACAAGTAGGATAAAGAAGAGCCCCAAATGAAATTTCCACACAAAACTCAGTTGACGTTGAGACTATCGAGGTGTCTAGGTTTTGTAGATATTTCTTAATGAGCAAATAATCAAACTGGGTTGAACTCTGGCTTATTGGAGATGCTTAACCTAAAACAGTGTTTACACACGTCAGCTGATCTTAGTGTGAGGTTTCAGTGAAGGTTTTTCTTCTCCCCTGTATTTACCCAAATTATTTGGAATACAAAAACAACTGCAATAAACCTACAGGGTTATATGTTGGACTGAATGGAGATTGAACTGCTTTTGAGGCTGTATGATTGTTAGTTGTTGTCAGGACACAAAAACCTGTTGGTTCATTATCCCAAAGCAAACAGACACTCACTGCTGAGTATAACAAGGTAGTTTGGTGAATAGAAGAGTGTCTTGTCTAAACATTTCTCGTCAACCTTTTCTCCTTGTGTAATAAAATTTAGAAACTCAGATTTCTCAAGAAGATTGACTTTGTTCCATTTTTCAATCACAGGCTTTAGACTGTGTCAGACTGCAGAGAGATGTCATTGTGCAAATGTCAATAGTTTTCTAGGGCGCAACACTCAACTTCCTCACATTTCAGCAATACTCAAACAGCTCACAAGAAATACACATCCTGTGGCCTGTTTTGAGGTAATGAACCTGAATCAGGATATCTTGATGGTGGCAGCCATTTAATAATTTCAACCATAACATTCATTAGCAGAAAGTTCACCTCATAAACTGAAGAGGGCGCAAATTTACACATTTTTCAACATGATAAATGTCTCACTTTTGGCAAAAAAAACACCACACATCTTTCCACTAACCATAAAAATTTAGTGATGTGTAAACTAAGCGTGACATAGAAATAAGCTGTGATTATCTAATATCTTATATCATTTGTATTTTACATGTTCAGGGTCATATTGGAGCTCCTGTACTAGAAATAATTCCTCGTATGTGAAAACAATAAAGACCTTTCTGATTCTGATTCTGATATTCTATAACATAAGGCCAGCCTTATGTTTGCACATAATTACATGTCATAATACAATTTTTTGAGGTACAGCAATTATATTGTAAATTCTGATTGAATGCAGTTTATTGGATTAAAATGTGAACTGAATATGTAATCTGGTTAATTGTTAATTTACTTAGGTACTCAGTTACTTAGATTTCCTATTTTTTAAAAATTAACTGTTTATGGGAGTAAGCATTTTGTAGACACCTTCAAGTTTTAATGTATTTTTGTTCTATTGCACTGCCATAATAGAGAGTTGTTTACAGAAAGGATATTTTAAATGTTAAAATATGTTCTTCTATTTCCATCTTTTCCCGTTAGGGGTCACCACAGCGAATCATCTGTTTCCACCTAAGTCTATCCTCGGCATCCTGTACTCTCGCATCAGTTACCTTCTTGTCCTCTTTTAACACATCCATACATCTCCTCTTTGGCCTTCCTCTTGACCTCTTACCTGGCAGCTCCATCTCCAACATCCTTCTACCAATATAACCATCTCCCTCCTCTGTACATGTCCAAACCATCTCAATCTAGCCTCTCTGTCCTTGTCCCCAAAACAGCCAGCCTGAGCTGTCCCTCTGATGTGCTCGTTCCTAATCCTGTCCATCCTCGTCACTCCTAAAGAGACCCTCAACATCCTCATCTCTGCTACCTGAAGAGGTGCCTCCACCTCTTTTTCACACTCTCCGTTGCATTGGACGGTTTCCCCCAAATGCTTAAACTCCTGCACCTTCTTGACCTCAGCCCCCTGTAACCTCACTGTACTACATCCCTATCTCTCATTCATACACATGTATTCTTCTGTATTACCATGACAGACTTTCCTTCCTTTTTTTTCCAGAGCAGACCTCCACCTTTCCAGGTGTTCCTTCACCTTCTCCCTACTCTTACTAACAGATCACAATGTCAGCCACAAACATCATTGTCCACAGAGATTCCTGTCTGACTTCATCTGTCAACCTGCACATCACGATAGCAAACAAGAAGGGACTCAAAGCCAGTCCTTGATGTGCCACCTCCACCTTGAACTCCTCTGTCTGACCTCTCAGTGTCACCTCTCAGTGTTGTCATGCTCATCTCATACATATCCTTAACTACCCTGGTACTCTGACGTACTTCTCTGCCCTCCTGACATTCTCATACAGGACCATAGCTCCTCTCTCGGGCACCCTGTCATATGCCTTCACTAAATCCACAAAGACGCAGTGCAGCTTCTTCTGACCATCCCTGTACTTCATGAACATTCTCAAAGCAAAAATTGCATCAGTAGTACTCTTTCTGGGCATGAAGCCATGCTGCTGCTCACAAATATTCACTTCCTTTCTTAGCCTAGCTTCCCCTTCTCTTTCCCATAGCTTCATTGTGTGGCTCATCAATTTTATATCTCTGTAGTTGCTACAACTCTGCACATGACCCTTGTTCTTAAAGAATGGCGCTAGAACACTTCTCCATTACTCGGGCATCTTCTCAATCTGTAAATTCCTCTTGAACAATCTAGATAGAAACTCCACTGCTGTCTCTCTTAGACACTTCCACACCTCCACAGGTATGTCATCAGGACCAATAGCCTTTCACTCTTGATTCACCTCTCCTATTGGCACCTTTCCATCTCTAGCTTTAATCAGCTTTAAGCTGATTCTGATTCTGATCATCTGTTGCACATCCTTCCCATCTCTGGTCCTTCCCTGGTATCTAGCCTGTCATGCATCTCATCGTATGCTTCCTGTATGGCCCTTGCCACGTCCCTCTTTACTCTGCGCTGCGACTCCTTCTTTTAAGCTAGCCTCTTCCTCTGAATGCTGTCCTGTACTTCTTCGTTTCACCACCATGTTTCCTTATCTTCTTTTCTCCTTCCAGATGACACACCTAGCATCCTCCTATGTGTCACCCTGATCACCTCTGCTATAGTTTCCCAGTCATCTGAAAGCTCTTTATGACCACCCAAAGCCTGTCTCAGCTTCTGAAGTCTGAATTCTCACAATATTCTTCCTTTTTTAACTTCCACCACTTGGTCATCTTTTCTACCCTTTTCTTCCTGACCACCAGAGACATCCTACAAATCACCATCTGATGCTGTCTGGCTATACTCTCTCCTACTAGCACTTTGCAGTCACTGATCTCTTTCAGATTGCCTTGTCTACATAGAATGTAGTCTTCCTGCGTACTCCTACCTCCACTCTGTACTCTATATGTAACTCTGTGTTCCTCTCTCTTCTGGAAATAAGTGTTAACCACAGCCATTTCCATCCACTTAGCAAAGTTTATCACTCTGTCCTTCTAGGTTCCTTTCCTTAACACCAAACCTGCCCATCACCTCATCATCACCTCTGATCCCCTCACCAACATGCCTGTTGAAGTCTCCAATCACCACTTTCTTCCATCTGGGGTCTGCCAGCTCTGTACAATTCCCTGTCTTTGTACCAACATTGAGTCCATATTCTGAGACCTATACTCCTGCCTTTCCTCTTCTCTCTATGAACCCTTCCCTTCCTCTCCATCCTCGACCAAAAGAAGTCCAATTCCCGCCGACACCCTGTAGGTCAACAGCGCCGGTTCCGGTCGTTGTTAACCTAGACCTTTACCAATCCCGTACAGAAATTCCCACTGACGATTCGCATGTTTTATATTTGGCACATTTTGCGCTGGATGCCCTTACTGACACAACCCTCTCTGTTTATCCTGGCTTTTTTAAATAATAAAATGTACCTCTATTATTTGTTAGCTGCTCCAGCATTTCATCAAATGGTGATATTCTATATGTTTATCTTTGCCCCATGAATTTCAGAATATCTCCATGTTTGCTATGGGATGTATTGTGAGTGTGTTTGCTAACACAAAGTGTGTTATATCGTGTCCTCAGTTCACTGCTGCCCTGGGGATTAGCAGCATGGATCCATTGGGCGCTCGCTCACAGTTTGTGTGCGTGGACACACTTCCCACCTGGGATCAGCTCGAAGAGACTATCGATGGCAAGGAGGAAGGGGAGTCTTATCAGAGGGAAGAGGCTGAAGAGCTGACTGACGTAAACTCTCCTGTTTCTCCATTTCCATTCAGAGAGGATATCAACAGGAAGATTATTCTCTTGTGAGTCACATTACACCTTACAAAAGCATCAGTATCAATTCCATGATATTAAGCAGTAATATACTGTGTACAATAATATTCAGTCTTAAATAATTATGCAGTAGAGAAATGAACAATGAAAGGGAAGAAAGATGTATTTTTACATTTGACAGGTCCCAGCTTATATACTATATATTCAGCTATCCCACAACCCCCTGCCTCGTGATTCTTGTTAGTTCACATACACGTGATGACATGAGCTCAGCCTTAGCTTCTTCTGTACATTGCAGACTTTTTGCACAACTTTGGTTGCATAGCTTCCTTAAAGTTAAGCTGACTGCTGTTTTTATTGAATTTTGATTTTGTAAAGAATATGATTGATACAAAAGTTACTCTTTGGTATTATTCATTACATACAACTTAAACAATATAAGCAAGCACATATCTTTTCATTATGCTCGTGATTCACATGTGCAGCACAGAAGATGTTTCAGATCACATCTGTCCCGTTCATTAACGAGTGATCTGACCTCCAGAGAATTTTCTTACTAAACTGGAACAATTAAATATTTGAAAACTGGATGAATTGTTTTCTGGCAGTTATAATATTCTTGCCTGTTCTATTTCAGCTGTTTATGTGGTGCATTTTATAGTTGCCCTTGCAAATACCCTATTGTGTGTTTATCATTACAGCAACGGTGATGTGGCACTTTTAAACTGCACCGCTATTGTGAATACAAGCAACGAGACCCTTACAGACAAGAACCCAATCTCAGACAGCATTCACAGACACGCTGGCCCCGAGCTCAGGGAGGAACTTTTCAAACTAAAAGGTAGGGGGCACTACTGAGTGAGGATACAGACTCCAGGCAAGCACACAGCAAAACGAGTATTCCTGTTATTTCCTGTTTTTTCTCTTTCAACACTTCATTTTTAGAAGTATTTTGCACATTATGAAACTGATATCTTTTACATTCTGATGGGAGTGAGTGTGTTTTGTTTTATACAGGATGTCGGACGGGGGAGGCCAAAATGACAGAGGGCTTCAACTTGGCTGCACGATTTGTTTTACATACAGTTGGCCCCAAATATAAACAAAAGTATCGCACAGCTGCTGAGAGCTCCTTATACAGCTGCTATAGAAATGTCATGCAACTGGCCAAGTAAGTATCACGTATGTATCACATAGTGGGAAATTAGTACACAACCAGCACTTTCTCTCACAGGTCCTGAGAAACCAGAGTTGAATTTTTTTTTAATGAACAAATCTGAAAGCAGGGTACCATGGGTATAGAGTCTGTGAACTACTTTTGTAGTGAACATCTGAAGATATACCAATGTTGCAATGCTTTGTTTTATAATCCTACTCACCAGAGCTGTGTAGCTTGTTTGGGCACTATTGGGTGTGAACAGCAATAGCAGAAGCTTTTTGTTTAAATGGAACACTGTTTATAGTGTTATTCTCTGTTTATAACACTGTCTTGTACACTATGATAAGTAATTATAGATCATTTGCATACTGGTGTGGTGGAGACACAGAATGTAAATTGATGTCTGATTGTCTCTCTGTTGACGTTTCAATGCAGAGAGCATGGCATGTCTTCTGTGGGTCTTTGTGTGGTCAGTACAGGCAAGAGAGGATATCCCATCGCAGATGCTACTCATATAACCTTACGTAGGTCTCTTTCACAAGTACACGTTTTCACTTTCTCAAAAACACGAGTTGCTAATAATGTGTTTTGTCTATGTGTTTCATCAGGGACTGTGCGCAGGTTTCTGGAGTATCATGGAGAAAGCTTAGAGGCTGTGGTCTTTGCTGTGTCTGACAACGAGGAGGTCTGTTTTATGGTGCAAAAGGCACCAGTTTAGCTCATGACATGTGTGTTCATTATGTGCAAACTCCGATTGATCTGATTTTCTTTTTGATCTGTGAGCTAATTATATAAAAGTCACAAAAACACAAGCAAAATTCTGATCTGACATTCTGACGGTCATTTATAAGCTTGAAATCGCATTTGCTTCTGATTGATCCGATATACATTTAACTTTGATGTGTGTGTTTTGTTTATTTTGTTTTTTTCCCCCTTATTGGCGTTTTCTTTTCAGGCAGTGTACAGGAAGTTACTGCCACTTTATTATCCACGCTCAAAGGAGGAGGAGAGAGCCAGTCTGCCTTTACTGCCTGCCGACATCGGGAATGCTGAGGGGGAACCTGTGGTGCTTGAGAGGCAGATCCGCATTACTGAGAAGCCTGGCAGCCTGGAAGGTGAGACCCTGCTAACCTGGTATCTGGGTTTCAGTATGTGTCCAACATCATTAGTCAGCTCAAAGAAAGTAAATAAGCTTTACACACAACTGAAAAGCCTGGAACTTTTATGCAAATAGTTTAATATGACCGTGTTCTTTCTGTATCACTTGAGAAATCCTTCAAGACCAAACCCATTCTGCATTTAAAATGACTAAACTGCAGACTTGCGTGTTACTCTTTAAGGGTTTGAAGCATGACCTGCTAATACAGTATTCCAAAACCCTTCATTAATCATATTCATTGTTTCCAGCTTTCCATCATCAGATTTGCCAAAGAGTCTTTCTTTAAGGAAAGGGTGGATTTTCATGGGAAAATGTTTTGCTCACAGTGATGAAAGTTAAGTAATCTATATCGGAGTAGAACAGAAGGCTTTTAGTTTGTCCTGCTAATGCAGTAAGACCGGCTGCTGGTTACTGTGGTGTGGATTTAGGTGAGTCTAATTGTTAAATGAACCATTTCTTCCTCTCTAGTCATCCATCCCCTGCTCTGAGTGCTGAGTAGTGTTCTCAGGAGACCTTTTCAGCTGGCACACCACGATCAATCACTCAAAACCCACAGACTCTGAGCCCTTATTGGTCTGTGTGTGAGATGTTGTAGTGTCTGATGTGGGATTGTGTGATGAGTGGTTTGTTTGCTTGGTGTCAGTAAGTCTACATGGATGTGTTTATTTGTCAACGCAGGTTTGCCAGCCATTCTCTCAGTCCCAGATCCTGTAGCCTGTAGTCCAGCTGTGTCCCGGTGACCACCCCTCCTTCTGAGCTATCGATCCAGCTCAAACAAACTGCAATAGCTGCTCCCAGTAAAAATAAACACACACTCTCTCCCACATGTGGTTTATGATCTGGAATAACAGCTCAAATTCTCTGTGCGGAATTGTTTCTAAAGCTTTTACTCTTTAGAATGAATCAAGTGTTGATGCTTTTAAGTGGCTGAAAAGGATCATATAATGCCTTTATCAGAAAATACATCTGCACTTAATTTAGTCCTGATGTCACCTTGGTTATGTTTTCTTTACTTTCCAATAAAGAGGTCTGGTACAGTTTTCAACCATGACTTTTCTTGGAAACAAAAAAAACAAAAAAAAAAGGCTTGCTTACGGTAATCTTAGAACAGGAGAGATTTAAAAACATCTTGTGTACCACTGTGACTGAAGTGGTACTTTAAGAGCCAGGTATTATGTATCAGAAGTCATTGGGTTCCACATCTCATAGTCTCTGACTTATGAATTTTATGATGGTTTTTTTTTGGCCTCCATCTGACTTGGTGGATCATGTCTGTGACTTGAACATTTCCTGACAACAAGATTGTGTGTGTGTGCATGTGTGTATTTCAGATGGCTCTGAGCATGATTCTGAAGACTCTGACCTGGTACTTGTTGGCAATCATGCTTTTGCAAAAATGGAGGGAGATGTAGACAAGCAGCGAAAACTCATTCTTCAGGGTCAGCTCTCTGAAGCTTCCCAACAGAAACAGCACCAGAGGAAGTAAGAACTTTCCCTGTACTGTACACTTCCAAGAACTCTAAATGAAGTTACAGTCATGCTTTGAGATTTGGGGTTCTGATACCAGGTTGACATTTAATCCTAAAATAAGCCTTTTCCTAGTATCTGCAATGTTTATCACATTTTAGTTATGTTGATGACTGTAATGAAGTTTTCTTATGAGTCTGAATTGTCTTGTAGCTATAACCGCTGGCTGTGCAGAGCACGAGCAGAGGACCTCTCGGACATAGCAGCACTAAAGGCCTTATACCAAACAGGTCTGTTTTAGCTTTCCAGCCTTCTGTTCATCATATGAGACAAGCAAGCATGCGCTTGCACAAGAGACAGCAAGCGAGCGAGGGTGCAAGCACAAGCGCGAGAGAGAGAGAGCGCGAGCACAAGCGCGAGAGAGCGAGAGCACAAGCGCGAGAGCGAGCGAGAGCACAAGCGCGAGAGCGAGCGAGAGCACAAGCGCGAGAGCGAGCGAGAGCACAAGCGCGAGAGCGAGCGAGAGCACAAGCGCGAGAGCGAGCGAGAGCACAAGCGCGAGAGAGAGCGAGCGAGAGCACAAGCGCGAGAGAGAGCGAGCGAGAGCACAAGCGCGAGAGAGAGCGAGCGAGAGCACAAGCGCGAGAGAGAGCGAGCGAGAGCACAAGCGCGAGAGAGAGCGAGCGAGAGCACAAGCGCGAGAGAGAGCGAGCGAGAGCACAAGCGCGAGAGAGAGCGAGCGAGAGCACAAGCGCGAGAGAGAGCGAGCGAGAGCACAAGCGCGAGAGAGAGCGAGCGAGAGCACAAGCGCGAGAGAGAGCGAGCGAGAGCACAAGCGCGAGAGAGAGCGAGCGAGAGCACAAGCGCGAGAGAGAGCGAGCGAGAGCACAAGCGCGAGAGAGAGCGAGCGAGAGCACAAGCGCGAGAGAGAGCGAGCGAGAGCACAAGCGCGAGAGAGAGCGAGCGAGAGCACAAGCGCGAGAGAGAGCGAGCGAGAGCACAAGCGCGAGAGAGAGCGAGCGAGAGCACAAGCGCGAGAGAGAGCGAGCGAGAGCACAAGCGCGAGAGCGAGCGAGCGAGAGCACAAGCGCGAGAGCGAGCGAGCGAGAGCACAAGCGCGAGAGCGAGCGAGCGAGAGCACAAGCGCGAGAGCGAGCGAGCGAGAGCACAAGCGCGAGAGCGAGCGAGCGAGAGCACAAGCGCGAGAGCGAGCGAGCGAGAGCACAAGCGCGAGAGCGAGCGAGCGAGAGCACAAGCGCGAGAGCGAGCGAGCGAGAGCACAAGCGCGAGAGCGAGCGAGCGAGAGCACAAGCGCGAGAGCGAGCGAGCGAGAGCACAAGCGCGAGAGCGAGCGAGCGAGAGCACAAGCGCGAGAGCGAGCGAGCGAGAGCACAAGCGCGAGAGCGAGCGAGCGAGAGCACAAGCGCGAGAGCGAGCGAGCGAGAGCACAAGCGCGAGAGAGAGCGAGCGAGAGCACAAGCGCGAGAGAGAGCGAGCGAGAGCACAAGCGCGAGAGAGAGCGAGCGAGAGCACAAGCGCGAGAGAGAGCGAGCGAGAGCACAAGCGCGAGAGAGAGCGAGCGAGAGCACAAGCGCGAGAGAGAGCGAGCGAGAGCACAAGCGCGAGAGAGAGCGAGCGAGAGCACAAGCGCGAGAGAGAGCGAGCGAGAGCACAAGCGCGAGAGAGAGCGAGCGAGAGCACAAGCGCGAGAGAGAGCGAGCGAGAGCACAAGCGCGAGAGAGAGCGAGCGAGAGCACAAGCGCGAGAGAGAGCGAGCGAGAGCACAAGCGCGAGAGAGAGCGAGCGAGAGCACAAGCGCGAGAGAGAGCGAGCGAGAGCACAAGCGCGAGAGAGAGCGAGCGAGAGCACAAGCGCGAGAGAGAGCGAGCGAGAGCACAAGCGCGAGAGCGAGCGAGCGAGAGCACAAGCGCGAGAGCGAGCGAGCGAGAGCACAAGCGCGAGAGCGAGCGAGCGAGAGCACAAGCGCGAGAGCGAGCGAGCGAGAGCACAAGCGCGAGAGCGAGCGAGCGAGAGCACAAGCGCGAGAGCGAGCGAGCGAGAGCACAAGCGCGAGAGCGAGCGAGCGAGAGCACAAGCGCGAGAGCGAGCGAGCGAGAGCACAAGCGCGAGAGCGAGCGAGCGAGAGCACAAGCGCGAGAGCGAGCGAGCGAGAGCACAAGCGCGAGAGCGAGCGAGCGAGAGCACAAGCGCGAGAGCGAGCGAGCGAGAGCACAAGCGCGAGAGCGAGCGAGCGAGAGCACAAGCGCGAGAGCGAGCGAGCGAGAGCACAAGCGCGAGAGCGAGCGAGCGAGAGCACAAGCGCGAGAGCGAGCGAGCGAGAGCACAAGCGCGAGAGCGAGCGAGCGAGAGCACAAGCGCGAGAGAGAGCGAGCGCGAGCACAAGCGCGAGAGAGAGCGAGCGCGAGCACAAGCGCGAGAGAGAGCGAGCGCGAGCACAAGCGCGAGAGAGAGCGAGCGCGAGCACAAGCGCGAGAGAGAGCGAGCGAGAGCACAAGCGCGAGAGAGAGCGAGCGAGAGCACAAGCGCGAGAGAGAGCGAGCACAAGCGCGAGAGAGAGCGAGCACAAGCGCGAGAGAGAGCGAGCACAAGCGCGAGAGAGAGCGAGCACAAGCGCGAGAGAGAGCGAGCACAAGCGCGAGAGAGAGCGAGCACAAGCGCGAGCGAGAGCGAGCACAAGCGCGAGCGAGAGCGAGCACAAGCGCGAGAGCGAGCGAGAGCACAAGCGCGAGAGCGAGAGAGAGCACAAGCGCGAGAGCACAGGGAGAGCACAAGCGCGAGAGCACAGGGAGAGCACAAGCGCGAGAGCACAGGGAGAGCACAAGCGCGAGAGCACAGGGAGAGCACAAGCGCGAGAGCACAAGCGCGAGAGCACAGGGAGAGCACAAGCGCGAGAGCACAAGCACGCGCGAGAGAGAGAGAGAGAGCGCGATCGCCAGGGAGAGCACAAGCGCGCGCGAGAGAGAGAGAGAGAGAGAGCGCGAGCGCCAGGGAGAGCACAAGCGCGAGAGAGAGAGCGAGCGCCAGGGAGAGCACAAGCGCGAGAGAGAGAGCGAGCGCCAGGGAGAGCACAAGCGCGAGAGAGAGAGCGAGCGCCAGGGAGAGCACAAGCGCGAGAGAGAGAGCGAGCGCCAGGGAGAGCACAAGCGCGAGAGAGAGAGCGAGCGCCAGGGAGAGCACAAGCGCGAGAGAGAGAGCGAGCGCCAGGGAGAGCACAAGCGCGCGAGAGAGAGAGAGAGAGAGCGAGCGCCAGGGAGAGCACAAGCGCGCGCGAGAGAGAGAGAGCGCGAGCGCCAGGGAGAGCACAAGCGTGCGCGAGAGAGGGAGAGCACAAGCGCGCGCGCGAGAGAGAGAGAGAGAGCGAGCGCCAGGGAGAGCACAAGCGCACGAGAGAGAGGGAGAGCACAAGCGCGCGCGAGAGAGAGAGAGCGTGAGCGCCAGGGAGAGCACAAGCGCGCGAGAGAGAGAGAGAGCGCGAGCGCCAGGGAGAGCACAAGCGCACGAGAGAGAGAGAGAGCGTGAGCGCCAGGGAGAGCACAAGCGCGCGAGAGAGAGAGAGAGCGCGAGCGCCAGGGAGAGCACAAGCGCACGAGAGAGAGGGAGAGCACAAGCGCGCGCGAGAGAGAGAGAGCGAGCGCCAGGGAGAGCACAAGCGCGCGCGAGAGAGAGAGAGAGCGAGCGCCAGGGAGAGCACAAGCGCGCGCGAGAGAGAGAGAGCGAGCGCCAGGGAGAGCACAAGCGCGCGAGCGAGAGAGAGAGAGAGCGAGCGCCAGGGAGAGCACAAGCGCGCGAGAGAGAGAGAGAGAGAGAGAGCGAGCGCCAGGGAGAGCACAAGCGCGAGAGAGAGAGAGAGCGAGCGCCAGGGAGAGCACAAGCGCGCGAGCGAGCGAGCGAGAGAGAGAGAGAGAGCGAGCGCCAGGGAGAGCACAAGCGCGCGAGAGAGAGAGAGAGAGAGAGAGCGAGCGCCAGGGAGAGCACAAGCGCGAGAGCGAGCGCCAGGGAGAGCACAAGCGCGTGAGAGAGAGGGAGAGCACAAGCGCGCGCCAGGGAGAGCACAAGCGCGTGCGCGAGAGAGAGAGCGAGCGCCAGGGAGAGCACAAGCGCGCGCGAGAGAGAGAGAGCGAGAGCCAGGGAGAGCACAAGCGAGAGAGAGAGAGAGAGCTCCAGGAAGAGCACAAGCGAGAGAGAGAGAGAAAGAAAGAATGTATCATCACGTTCCAGAAATGTGGGATTAATGAGCACATCCATGTCTTGTTTATTAATCTCTTTCTCTCTGTCTCTCCTCACACACTAACTCATTCTCTTTCTTTTTTTTTTTCCTTTCTCATTGTGTGTCTCAGTGCACATGTGTGTGCTGGATCTTCTCACTGCATGTGTTTGCTAACTGGGCAGGAAGCCTTAGTTCCAGCTCATTGAGCAGACCAGCGGGGGATTCTGTAATCCGTTTCTCTCGCTTTGCAATTTCGGGATCAAAAATAGACCCAAAGAAATGGTTGCTGTGGTGATGTTTTCGATCATCTCTGAGTTGTCCTGGTTAGGTAATGTCATCTCTGTATGTGGTGAGCGACCCTACTGAGTATAAAACAGACAGCCGTGTCGCTGTGTAGGCATTATCTGTAACGGCGTAATCACTCATTACAGATGAAATTTAAACAAACTCCTTTCATTGAAAGATAATACGACAGTCATTTAGTCACTGCTGATTGGCGGGACCTCAGTAATTGACTCTGGCACTTGAGTAAAACGGGGCAAATTATAATTGTATTAATATCTAGATCTGACTAATAATAACTGACCTGGCTGAGTGGATTCCAAAATCTATAATCTTTAGTTAACGGTAAACGAGTTGTTGTAGCTGGAACTGGGTCTGGATCTAGTTTTATTAGTTAAAACAGAGCGTGTTCGAGGACGAGTGCAGCTTGGACGGTTTTTATCCAGAAGTTTTTCACATTTATTTACTTATGATGCTTTGTTTTTGGCTACAGGTGTTGACAGGTGTGGCAGAACCGTAATGGTGGTTGTAGGCAGAAATATTCCTGTAACTCTCATTGACGTGGAGAAGGTAAAATTTATTACATGTATTCATTTATCAACAACATACAGTATGTTCACCTTTTAGGATGATTTAGGATGTGTATTTCTCTCTCTCTGTCTCTGTCTCTCTCTGTCTCTCTTTGTCTCTCTCTTTAGGCTTTGTTATATTTTATCCACGTGATGGATCACATCGCAGTAAAGGAATACGTGATGGTGTATTTCCACACACTCACCGGTGAACATAATCACCTCGACACCGACTTCCTCAAGAGGCTCTATGACATTGTTGATGTGAAGTAAGAAGTCATTTATCGCATTACATCATTTATTGCAGAACTGTCTGCAGATTCCTCTTAGACAGCTTATAAGCCTTTGTGAGCTTTGGGAATTTTTGTTCTGGAAAATCCGCACCATTTCTTTAAGGCAGAGCAATCAACAAATGAACCAATGTTTGTTTCAAACTCCCAAAAATAAAACCTCGGCATTGTAAAGCCGGTTGGTTGCTGCACAAACTTATGGGGGATGGGGAGGCTTCATAATTTGTGCTTCCTAAGCCTGCTCTCCATTATCTAGATTTACAGTGAGGATCTTGACCTTGTTGCACTTGGATGAAGAGTGCAGCCAATTGGATGAAGAGTACTTGGATTCCAGCTTTCATACCTGCTCTTTTGTCACCCTGCCATACCATGTGCCAGATTGTTATTTGAATGCAGCCAAGAGGATGTAGTTTAGTCTCAGAAGAGAGAAATGAAATTTTGTTTGGGGAAATTGGCCGGGGTTTTTGGCTCCTGCGTATAAAGTTTAGGGACTGACTATATTCGCTTTGATACTCGATAAATCAGAGCCTGTGACACCTCTGATACGTCGTCTTTCTCCATATGAGAAACAGGTGTATGCAAGAGGTGGTGTCATGTTGTGGGTGCTGTACTGTAGAATTCCATTTTTTTTTTAATTTGATGTGACACGAAAGTACATGTGAAGATCCAGGCTAGGGGCTTTCCTGATCTGCTTTTGGGTTTCTGTTTTGGTGCTTTAGCATTAATAGGAAGTTATGACTGAGCATGAGATCATGATGCATACTTTGTGTTATCAGAATGCGCTTAATGCAGTAATGCCTCAAAAATAGAAAACGGAAGTGTTTATCAAAAAGACTGCGGTTTGGTAACATTCCCACTTTGTAGCAATGCTGAGTTTTTTGACCGTAATCAGACTTTTATCTTGCCTTTTGCTTCATCTGTGTTTAACTGTATCAGGAAATACGACGTGTAGGGAGATCTCTGACATAAGCCTTCTACCATGGCTCTGTTCTTCACTCTTGCAGAAATAGAGTTTTGAGTCTGGTGGCCTGAGCTCATTTTTCCATTGTCCTTTTAATATTGAAACAATCCAGCCATCTGAATTTTTAAAACTCCTGAAACCTATTAGTTAGTTTGTAGGTAAGTATGTATTGACATTTATCCATATCAGTATAAATATGAATGTGCCATGTTTTGAAGTATCTTCGGTGCTTTATGAACATAAAGAGTGCTGTTCTGTAAAGTATGGAGGGATTTTCCGACTGCCACAAGCTCATGTAGCCTAGTGACACTAAGAGGAAGCTGAAGAAACATATTGTTGTATATATTGAACCTCTTTTAGGTTCAAAGAGGATTTGAATAGGATGTTGTGCCTTTTGTGGAAAGGTCATCTCAAGAAGCTTTTATTGTCATTTCAACCATGTATAGGTGTTGCAGTATACAGTGAAATGAGAGGTGAATGGAAAGTGGGTGTCTTTGGATCACACTTTTCCAGATTTTGGTCTACAGTGTTGATGTTGTCCCTGTGTGTAGTCTATATAGCAATGTAGGCTTTTAACCAAAGATGCAGTAACACATTGAAATTGTAGCATTCTGCAACGAATTATTTCTCACTAGTTTCATCTGTTATGTATCATAAATGCATCTCCATGTCTTTTCCAGGTTTAAAAAAAATCTGAAGGCTTTCTACTTTGTTCATCCATCATTTCGTTCCAAGGTAATTTGTTAGAAAATGCTACAGCCTTGTTTCTGTTTTGAAATGTCAGGCTTGGTAAAGTATTTCTGTCTACACTTGCAGTGTTGCATCCGTAATGTGATTGACTTCTCTTTCTCTGATCCATATGAGCTGCATTCCCATGTGTTTAGCACATAATCATTTTGGGAAACTTCATGTCCATTTATTTTTCAATGTTGAACGGTCTACAGGTCACTGTAAAGGAATCCACATGTTTTTTAGTATTACCTTTGTGAATTTTGGTCTATATCCCTCTGCAGTCCAGCGTACAGTTCCTCTTAATACAGTGTAAGACGCTTAATGATTTTGTAAGATGAAAAATGACTGGTTTTATGATAGACTCAGTTGGTACACCAAAGTCTGTCCTCTTTAAGGGTTTTGCTGTAACATTGTTGTACAGTGACAATACAGTACATAACACAAACCACAGCCTCATGAGAATCGGTCTATTGTTGCATAGTGACACAATTTGAGGAACAAGGGATCGAAAAGACCTTAGTTTAATGTTCTGTTTAATGTCTTAAGAGAAACTGGAAATGGTACTGAGTCAAGCAGTTCTTACTCCAATGTTTCAGGTGTCCACATGGTTCTTCACTACCTTCAGTGTTCCTGGAGTGAAGGAGAAGGTCCATCACATAGAGACCCTGCAGCAGCTCTTCACTTGCATCTTACCTGAACAGATAGACATCCCTCCCTTTGTTCTGGAGTATGACACTAGGGTGAGTTCACACTCTCTCACAATCTCTCACACTCTCTCAGGCACTCTCACATTCTCTCAGGCACTCTCACATTCTCTCAGGCACTCTCACATTCTCTCAGGCACTCTCTCAGGCACTCTCTCGGGCACTTTCTCACTCTCACGCACTCTCTCTCTCACGCACACTCTTTCTCACGCACTCTCTCACTCTCTCTCTCACGCACTCTCTCACTCTCTCTCACACTCTCTCACACACTCTCTCATGCACTCTCTCACAGTCACTCACACACTCGCACACTCTCACTTACACTCTCACTCTCACACATTCACACAAAACCCCATAAAAACACTCCAAAATCTAGTGGAAAGCCTTAAGAGAGGAGTCGAACTTAAAGCTTGTTCATAAGTAGGCCAGGCAGTTAAAATAAACAAATCTGATTGGTTGGTGAGTTCATAGAAGAGTTTTCATTTGGTTCAGATTCTATGCAGGTTGATTTTTTTTCAATGAAAGAAAATGAGATTACATGCAGGATGAGGCAACATGCAGGATCAATTTTCTGTAATTTTCTACTAATACCTCCAATTCCTTTGCATTCATATTTCAGTTTCGTTAGTGGTTGGAGATTTATGTGTTTAGAAAGAGAGTTATGGGCATTAGAGTGTCATGATCTCTAAACTGTGCTGTGCTGAGAGAGTAGAACTGTGGGGAAATGGAACTTCCAGATTTTGTTTTGTTTTTGGAAGCTGTCATAAACATAAGCAGGACCAGACTAGTATCTACATGTAGGATGCAGGTCAGCAAAAGGTTTTTTCCTCCCTTGTATAACTGTTTTCATCGTTTGCATGAGTAATGTGTAATAAAACTAACGTATACAACCTGACATTACTGCAGGGGAAAATGTTCGGGTTTTCTTTGGTGACTTCCCTTTTTGGTGATTAAAAGAAACAAAAAATATGTAAGAGACTGCAGACACAAAACATGTGTTTACTCTGAGTTAAATTACTCAGTGATCATTTAAACTTTAGGCTTCATACTTCCAAGATATCACGCAAATCATAATTTATGATCCGAGTCTCTAGATGCGATAACTCTTAGAAAGTAGGATTGAGAAAATGGGTCTGAGCAACAGAGAGATGTGTGACACTGATATCACAGCTCCATCATTTCTGAATACAAGTCACGCTAGCAGAGTTGCCAGGGTTGTGGGGATTTTGTTTTTATGCCACATTGGACTAATTTGGAAAAACAAATCAGAAATATGTGCATGACATGGTGAATACTGGTTTGGGTTCATTTAAAGTCTTGTGTGTGGTTTGTGAGATGTAGTCTGGTGGAAATCTTTTTCTCTCAACACTGATCCCAGTGCACATTCACTTTAGCTCTTTTTTTATTATGTATTATGTAGAAATTAATTGAAAACAGAAATATGACATACATGTATAAAGAATGTTTAGTTTTGCTGTCCATCTTATCAAAACGCTAGCAAAAGAGCAAACTTGAATTTTGTGTATCACACCCAATGTAGTTCACTGATCTTCTAAGCATAGGATATAACATGGATCATGTTTGCCATTTGTTTTTTTCCCAATAAATTTGACCAATGATAACATCTCAAATATCTTGGAGCATAAATGGACATTCAGTATAAACTGACACATCTTCACAAAGCCATACAAAAGTAATTATTTAGCATATAGACAACTGACCATCATACACACGTGTGCTTTTTTCGGTTGGTGAGGTCTGGGGTGCAGTCAGAGTTCTAGTTCATCACAAAGGCGTTCAGTGGGTTTGAGGTCAGGGCTTTGTGCAGGACACTCCAGTTCTTCCACTCCAAACTTGGTAAACCGTGTCTTCATGGAGATCAGACTGTGTCCAAAGGCATTGTCTTGCTGGAACCGATCTGAGCCTCTTAGTTCCAGTGAAGGGAAATTGTAAAGCTACAGCATACAAAGACATACTGTACAATTGTGTGCTTCCTAATTTGTGCCAACAGTCTGGGGGAAGAACCACATATGGGTTTGATGGTCAGATGTCCACATATGTTTGGCCATATAGTGTGTTTCTGTTTATTTTCTGTTTCACCCACTGAACAGGATTATAACAAAAAACTAGTAACATGAATCCACCTTGATGTAAACTGTATTGTGGTTTAATGGCCACTGTTTTCTGAGGAATATTGTCACATATGCCTTATCATAGCTGGTGGGAAAGGCAACATTTTCCATATTTACTCTATCGTTTTTTTTCTCCCTGTGGCTCTAATCAAGTTTCCATAATATACTCTTTCAAGTGTTGGCAGTGCATTGATTAAATATTTACTTTATTACTCATGTTCTCTACTGTAAGGCAAATCGATCGGTTTGTACGCAACGGCCTGCAAGTTCTTTTGGTCGAAGCAGCTGGATTGGTGAATTTGCTGACAGATGATGCGTTCCTCTGCTTGTCTGCACTTGGTGTGAGGCTGAAACTTGAAATGGGTGCAGCTGCAGTTTCTAAGTGCTGTTAGACCAAATGGCATGTGTGTGGCGAGTGTGTGAGAGCAAGAGAGCATGCACACGTACAGTTCACTTCAGTTTGACTAAGATACAGACCTTAAAACGCAATTACTCTTAAATCCCTCTTGTTTTTTAAACAGATGCCAGTGATTAGATATAAACTGCACAAACGTGTGTGTGTGTGTGTGTGTGTGTGTGTGTGTGTGTGTGTGTGTGTGTGTGTGTGTGTGTGTGTGTGTGGTAAAAACCTTAGTTACTCTTGTCTTATGTGTCTTACTGTAACTTTGTTATGGGTGTTGAAACAACCATTTAACACTTGAGTGCTTAACATTTAAGACTTGAATTGGCCTTTTTTTTAATAGAAGAGAAATAGGCTGTGTTTCTGCAAATAAATGCATTAATGCATTCAAGTCAAAATGAGCTGTTAACTAAAGTTCATTAAACCTTACTAAAACCTTCAATTTTATGTGATGGGTTTTCTCTGCTGAGCTGAAAAAGCAAAATTTGACTTTTTGTTACCCCTTGTTATTCACATTTATATCACACACACAATTATGTATGTTTTAGTCACAGTGACTTAAGAATATTCATTCATTCATTCATTCATCTTCTACTGCTTATCCGATCTACTTTGGGTCACGGGGCGTCATCGGGCATCTCAGGCGTCATCGGGCATCAAGGCAGGTTACACCCTGGACGGAGTTAAGAATAAATTAAATTATAAAAGAGTGATTATATATCAGTTGGCCCAAACTGGTGGATTTACTCTGTTACATTACCACCATGTCAATTTTCACTCATACTTGAACACACACACACACACACACACACACACACACACACACACACACACTCACCTGTAGGAAGTGGCTCTGTGCATTTTCACTGTCACGAGAAACATGCCTGTAGGTTCAATATTCTTTGTCTTTCGTAGCTACCCAATATGACCATGATCAGTGCACCCATTGTTAAACAGTGAAAATAACTCCGGGGTTAAATGCCCTAGACAACAACTCAAAAATGTGAGAAATCTGCTCAAAAATACTTTTTGAAGTGCTTAAAATCAATTGGTCACAAACACAGCAGAATAATCTGCTTTACCTCCACTAAACCCTTGGGTGGTTGGACTGGCCACTGACATCACTGAACAACAGAGATGCAGAGATTCATACCATTTTATTATACCGATTATAGTAAAAGTTTTCATTCTATTAGATAAAAGCTGCTGTGATGAGAAACATGATGTTTCCCTATAAAACCTAGTCACCAGATAGCTTGACTATAAGCACAGAGATATGTTAGTGCTGTTCACTGCAAACGAAAAGTAGATCCACATTTATAATATAAGGTGTCAATAATAGTATATGTCTACATTATTAATATGGAAAGAGGTTTTTGTTCATAAGAAGATTATCCTAATCCTACTGCTGTATGACATCCACTTGAAATCCAAAACATATCGCATTTACTTCTTTAACTGCACAGAGCTGGAAAACAATCATTTACAGCACCCTACATGCTTCTCAATCGTTTTTAGACACAAGTATGATTTGCGTCAAGCCCAGCAGATACGTTTCAGTAAAGCCAGCTAAGTTCACACAGGCCAAATGAATGCATGTAATATGATGTATTGATGGGTGACGCATGCAGTGGGTGCGCTTTATTTTTTGCTCTTGTGCTTTTGTCCCCTTAGTGTTGATTTGCACTGACACTTCTTAGTTATTCCAACTGATAAACTTTCTCCTTAGGCTGAACTGTAGTCTGTTCCAGGATGATGCCCATATTCATGACGAACCAGAAATAACAATGTGTTTAGAATTAACTTATAATTTCTCTACTAATGACATCGGAGCACTAATCCTTATCATTCAGCAGTCTCTGTGTCCTCAGTAGACCTATACCAGATGTCTTGGCTGTGTTTGTGGATATGGTTATGCTAACACGTTTTTTTTTGGGTTTTTTTTCCATTTCTTTTCTTTTTTAGATGAACGGCTCATGGAGATGAAATTCCCGCTCACCACGCCTATAAAGCAAACCCTCTAGGTGGATTTAACTGGACTTTCTTTGAATGCCCAGCATTTGCTTGAGCTCACAGAGTATGGGTGTGTTGCCATAAAGAAGTCTGTCCCTCTCATCAATCTAGAAACGGAGACCAACTCAGTTGCCTTTCTTTGACGTTTGACATAGTTGCTGTGCTCAAACTATTTGCACTAGTAATATTTCACTGACTGACTGATGCATGTGATTGTGTAACAGAAAAGCAGAAAGGTAAATTGTTAAATGCCTTCAGATGTCCTGTTTCCCAGCAGCATACGAAACCTCTCTACGTTTGTGTTTGGTGTGCACAAATCCTTCACGACTAACACTTGCTTTCATTCTTATTTCACACTATCTGGTTACTGCTAGTGGTATCTGGTAAACTACCTTCATGAGCTGCTTTTGTTTTGTTTTTTTTTATTTTAAATGTGATTACATATAAATTGCCATGACTGGACCGTAGCCAAATGAACTTGAAATGATGTTAATTAAAGTGATTGTTCTTTAAATATTTCAATGAAATATTTTTATGTTCTCTTTCTTGCACACTAACAGACAGTCAGGCTTTTAGTATTGTCCCTTTCTACTTCAGGTTTTCTTTTTAAGCCAGCATTTTTTTTTTTTTATTGATTTGATCCTTTGTTTTGGATTATTATTAAATATTTTAGTCCTAATAGGTCTTACTGACTTGGGTACAAAAACACAAGTAAGCTCCCTTGCTCTAGTCTTTCTTATGCGAAAGAAAAACAAGAATTTCACTGACAGTGTTGACAGCAGTGTGAATTTGAGCACCTGTGCTGAGCGATAAAATTTGCTTTAACAAATTTAGGTCCTGAACATTTTGTAGTGCCGTCCTAAAGGAGTTGTATCGGTATCTGTATCAGTCACCTACGTCAGTATCTGAGTTAAATGTGTTGTTTTTTTTTCTTTATTTATTTCCTCACACAAACACAATGGTAAGTCATCCTCAGTCCTGTGCTTTTGGTATTTTTACAGAAATCTACAATGAAACGTTTTTAATGTGCAATATAACATGGAACCCATCTGTAGTCTCAAACCTTTATTTCTGTAATTATTCTCTACATTGTATACTCATTGCTGTTTGAATGTAAAAGTGATTCTTGCTGTATATAAAATCATTTAGAATATACATTTAGATGAATAGAAAGCGAACAAAATAAATAACCTTTCCACTTTTATTTTGACCTTCTAGTCGTTTATCATAATATAAATATTGAAATAACAAACAGAAATACATTATTAAACATATCTAACCAAGATAAGATAAATTGCTTATGAACAGTAGCTCAGTCTGTCAGTGGACTTAACACCACTATGCAAAAAATGTGTTTTTCAGAAGATCTGGTGAGAAACAGGTGTCTGCAAGATGCAACCCATCGAAAAGAAAAGAGACGAGCCTGTGACTGTGGAGTTCAGATTTCTGCACACTTTATCATTAGACAGAAAGGTGCATATACATTATTTGGTAAACTGTACAAGCCAAATAAGGTTAGGTGTATTAGCAGGTGTCTAGTGGCTCGTTCGGTCACTCGGGCAGAGTCACAGTTTCCATTACTGGTTCCAAAGAAACACGTTCCACTGTGCAGGAAGCCCACAGCTCTGACCTTTATTAAAACCAATATGGGCCTTGTTGATCTCCTCCTCTCAATATCACACTGTAATGCTGTATCAAAAATCATATCATTCATCCTCCTGATATTGTTTTAATCTTGGTTTATTTATTAATAAACAGTAGAGTAGAAAAGACTAATGTGTTATGACTGTATGGGCTGGTGAACTGAGATTCTGCTCCGTGTGTGTGCTGACTAAAATGAATCGATCCTTCACAGCCTTCAATGTGTTTGTGAGTGGGATTAGCAGCCATGAGAAGCTTTAGTGAACTCGGGGACACCTGGACAGAATTAATTCCTCTTTTTTGTGAATCGGAGCCGGCATCAAAATCCTGAACAAAACAAAATTAGCACGGAGTGGCGTGTTTCACATCATGTGGAAAACTTAGAACATGTGGCCTGTATGCTTTTACATCAGCACTGTCCTCCAGTAACCTCTCAAATGTGAAGTAAAGGACTGAGATTAAAGAGAGAAAACCTGGCAACTTCTGATCCTGCTGCAAATACAGATGAGACAGAAGAGTCAATCAACATACTGTGTTCTGTATCTTCTGGTGATTAGTAGCAGAGATGCAGAGATGATGGTTACTGAATCACCTGAATGTGTATTTAATGTGGAAAGTTTATTCTATGTATAATAATTCAAACATTATGATTAAAATCAGTTTTTGTGTGTGGCATCTCTTACTCTGGATGACGGCTCATGATTGACAGGAACAAAAAGTAATAGCATTTGCCAAAGCCATATAGTGAAGAAGAGGTAGATTAGGTTTCATTTCCAGTAACTATCATTCAGTTTTAAACTGTCAGCTTGTGAATGAATTAGATTTATTGTTCTCAGACTGGAGTAGAGGGGACATCAGTGCTCTGTGAAGTATAAGTTAGGACAAGTTGAATTTAACAGCAGTTTCAGTAAAATAGGTTAATAGGTGAAAAAAAAAAATACCTCTAGTTAGTCTGTACCTTTTTTCTAAAAAGGTCGAAAAGAGCCATTGCAATTAGCCAAAAGAACAAAAATGCACACGGATTTGATTGTGGGATGTTTTAGTGCCCCGTGTTAGAATATTTGCCCCAACTAGCTGCATAAATAATAACTGCATAATGAATATACTGTAGAGCTCAACTAAAATTCTGCATTTTCCAATATTGTACAATATTCTATGTACAAGTGGCCAGCAAACAATAATCTGATCCCAATTAAAAAAAGAATGGAATGTACAGTGGTGTGAAAAAGTGTTGGCCCGCTTCCTGATTTTTTAATTTTTTTTGCACGTTTGTCACACTTTAATGTTTCAGATCATCAAACACATTTAAATATTAGTCAAAGATAACAGAAAATCCAAACCTGCATGGCTATGTGTGAAAAAGTGCTTGCCCCCTAAACCTAATAACTGGTTGGGCCACCCTTAGCAACAAGAACTGCAATCAAGAAGGGGGGCAAACACTTTTTCACACAGGGCCATGAAGGTTTAGATTTTGTTTTTCCTTAATAATAAAAACCTTCATTTAAAAACTGCATGTTGTGTTTACTTGTGTTATCTTTGACTAATATTTAAATGTGTTTGTCGATCTGAAATATTAAAGTGTGACAAATGTGTAAAAAAAATAAAAACAGGAAGGGGGCCAACACTTTTTCACACCACTGTAACTATTTTGACCCAGTCTCATTAGAAACAGTGTTAGGATATTTGACTTAGTTAAAAGGTATGAAAATGTGTGTGGCATCTGTTTCTACAGAACAAGAGTAGTTTTAAGACTGAGGATAGGACAACATGTAAACTTAAGCCAAGTGAAAGATGAGGAATAAGCAGTACAGAAAATGAAATGAGAAATAAATGAGTTCAGGACTCAAGCAGAGTCTAGCAGGAAACTACAAGATAAGATTTGTTGTGTAGATTTAGTGATATAGCTGACATCACTTTAGCAGAAACATCTGAGAGAGTATTTGAGAGAGCCAGAATGCTAAGTGGCTTATTTTCTGGCAAAAGCTTGCTGTACCAAAGTAGCTAATGGATTTGAAGGGCTGGCTGAGACCAAACAAGTACCAACTTCTGCTGCTTTCAAAGGATTTCAAAGGGGTGTGAATGTGAATTAAACTGAAGCTCTTAGAAGAAATCCACTGATGATTCAGAAACAGATTAATGATTGTGAGTCCTTAATAAAAGCATTCAGTATTATAACTGACAGTGATAATATAATGCTACCCGTGTCCTATAACAAGCTGCAAAGTCAGAAACATCTTGCAAGAAGAAGAAAGAAAAAGAGGACTGAAACTGAGTTTAGAGCAAGCAAAACATTTTTTTTGGTTTAGCCTGGAATCATTTCTGCATTTGGTCCTAACACTAAATAACAAGCACAAATACATTTTCACTAAAGGCCATCTTATTGTTTCTTGTCTATACCTTGACTTATCGTTTAGCATCAGCAATTTTATCTAATGGTTTTAAGAGAAAAAGCTACCGAGCACTCGCTAAAACACTTAATTAGGAATGCTTCTAGATCTACACATTCATGCAGCTCTCTAATGAGCCAGGCATGTGACAGCAGTGTTATTTTAGAAAATTGTCATCTTAGAGATTTTGATTGTCATGATTGTTCCTGCTAGACGTGCTGGTTTTCCTGGATTCCTAACACATAACAGTCACTAGAGATTACTCAGAATGGTGCAATAAAGAAAAAACACCTACATTAGTGAGCCGCGGTTCCATGGTGAGAAAAACACATTGTTGAATAGAAAGATCAACTGAGACTTGGCAGACTGGTTTGAGCTGATAGAAAGGCTGCAGTAACTCAAATAACCACTCTGTACTGTATAATTGTGGTAAGCAGGATAGCATCTCAGGATGCACATCACATTGAACCTTGAGATGGATGAGCTACAACAGCAGAAGAACTAATCATGTTCCACTTCTGTCAGACAAGAACAGAAAGCTGAGGCTGCAGTGGACACATTCACTAAAACTGGACAGCTGAAGACGGAAAAATTTAGTCTGATCTGAATATCCTTGATTTCTGCCAATTCGCACAAATGGCGGAGTCATTATTTGGCACCAACAGCATGAATCCATGGACCCAGCCTGCTTTGTGGCTGGTGGAGGTGGTGTAATGGTGTGGGGAATGTTTTCTTGGCACACTTTGGGCCTGTTAATAACAATCAATCATCACTTAAATGCCACAGATGGTTTGAGTATTGTTCCTGATCATGTGCATCCCATCATGTCCAAACTTTGCCATCTTCTAAAGGCTACTCCCAGCAGGATAATTCACAATAATTTCACAAAACAATAGTCATCTCACCTTTCCCTTCACTGAATCTGAATCTAGTAGAAAACCTTTGGGATGTGGTAGAACAGGCGGTTCACAGAATGAATGTACAGCTGAAAAGCCTGCAGGAATTGTGTGATGCAATCATATAAACAATTAGCAGAATCTCCACAGAAAGATTTCAAAATTCTGTGAGTCCATGCCAGGCTGTTTTAAGAGTAAAGCAAAGCTCTAGCCAGTAGTGCAGTGCAGTGCAGTGTTCCTAATAAAGTGCTCAGTGAGTGTACATTCCCAACAGATGTAGCACATGCACACAGGTGTAGAAAGTAGCTCAGAATATTAGCATCAGTACAACCGCAATCTCTACAGCACACAACTGGGACTTTAGTGATGACACTGTAGTTACAGTAGTTGTTTTGACACTATATTTACTTCAGCCTTTGCATGTGAAAACTACCTATTAACATGTAAACACCCTGCATAATTGATCATTTTGAGATTGCTTTTAAGAAAGGAATGTTAATTTGATGACCGAGTTTCTATTAAAACATTTTCTTTTTATTCTCAAAATGTACTGAAATATAAGAGTGTTTTTCTAAATTTCCTGGAAGACTTTCATTAACATATGGTATGTATATCATTATTAGTATTATTATCCATATTATATGTTGTTGTTATTATTATTATTGTTGTTGTTGTTGTTGTTGTTTTATCTTATGTATGTGCATGGACCAAAATGCAAAGCTGAGAGAAATTGTTTTAGGGCCTTTGTGTGTAAACTCATTTTTATCTACCAAAACTGGATTATTTGCTCACTTCACCACAGTGTAAGCAAGAACAGATTCTTATTTTATTGGAATAAACCTGAACAGATAATGTTTCCTCTGACAGAAGAAGAGGACACCACATCAAGTTTTTTTGTTTTTTGTTTGTGCGTTAGAAGCTACTGTCCAGTGGGGGGCAGAAAAGAGATCAGGATACTTTCTGGTCTTTTTGTTCCAGCAATAAACAAACTCATTTTTCACAACTCTAGGAAATTCTTTTCTCTCATTTTAACTTTATAATCTATATGTATATAAAAAAAAAATCAACACTGAAGAATACACATATTGTACAGATGCACTGTATTACTAATAGTTAAGACTAAATGAATACAGTACGTCCTGGATTATGTAACAGCTGCTCCATATAAAATTCAGTACATAAACAGATGGTACTGATATTTTGAATGCAAAGTTAGTTTCGTGTTTTTTGGTGTTGAAATGTTACTCAGATTTAAACAGTTTCTTGGATTACATCATCGATCGACTCTCTCTACATGAAGAAAGCATGTGGCAGAGTTTGTTGTTCCTTTAAACTTGATTAGACAGCTGATCATGTGCAGAATAAAACTAATGGAATCAACACCTGAAAGTAACTGTTGAACACCTCCAACCCTGTCACACACAAACTCCAGTCACAACAATGTCTGATAAACCAAACCTGCGTATTGTTGGAGCTGATATATAGACAGAAACAGAAAAGTGCTGGGAAGTAAAACAGCATGAAATATCTTATTCTGAGAAACAACAAACCATGACAGGAAACACTCCAAACCATCCTATTCTATGGCCTGACACACACACACACATCTCTCAGTTTCAGCCACAGGAACATCTGTCACTCTTCATCCACCCATCACCTGTTTCTCAGGACCTTGAGCTCCTATAAATTGCACCTCTTCAGATGTTGATGCATTCAGTTACTGTTTGAGCAGCTTGTCTATTTCCTGGAAAGGAAGGACAGTTTGCTTAAGCTGTTAGGTTTCTCAGACTATAAAAGTACAGGGCTTAGGTTGGCTTCTCTCTTTGCCTGTTACTCCACAAAAGCCTCACATCGGACTCCAATGTCCTGTAATTTAAGTATTGCCCTGCAGGCTATGTTCACCATCTTATGGGATCATTTCAGAGTGTGCTGTATAACTAAAAACATGACCTGCTTTTCCTGTGACTTTATTGGACACAAACTCTTCCCTCATTTGTCTTGATTCTGACATCTTGGACTTTGAATCGATCTGGGATGAGAAACTTTTCAGCATTTGGCTACGCTTAGCACAGACATAGCTCATAATTGAACATGTCTGCAGCTGGAGAGACTGCAGACATCATTCTGAAGTTTCAGATTAGTTTACTGCCTTTGATCGCAGTTGCGTTTACAGGCCATATGCTGCTAATTCCTGCTACAACTAGCTTGTCTAAATGCTTATTAAATACTAATTTTAAAAAGTTTCTTTTTCTTTCTTTCCATTCCATTCCATGTATTTTTCCTATATAATGTCAGTATTAAGAAGCAAACTGATATATGGCTTGTGCAATATATATATACAGCCAGTACACTCTGGTTGCTTTAATGCAGTAATGCAGCAGCAGTAATGTTTCATTTATATACATTTATAGCTATTTACTATAAAATGGCCATTGGTTGTTACTAGAGTCCCATCATCAGATCATTTTAAACCTTTGTACAGTTTAAACCCTAGAACAAACCCTAGATGAAGAATTACAAGAAATTTGTGAAAGAAGATAGAAAGATAGAAAGAGATAGAAAGACAGAGCTGACTGGAGGCAAAAGCAGAAAAAGAGCAGAGATGGAAATTGGTGGTTTCTGTGCAGCAAATCTCCTGCTTTTCCAACCAAAATTAAATGTCTTGTAACTATTGGCAATTTACAGTGCCACTTATCGAGCTTTAAACAAAGAGCCATACGTTCACGATTTTGGGTTCTTGTAATGGACACCAATAGTACCAGACTGTATTTCTTCCATTTGTGTTTGCAGTAAGAGCACAAAACAATTCACCAGTTTACAAAATGATTCAAATGATTTATTCAGAGTCAATTTTTTCATGCTAATCTTTTGACATGGTGCAATTAATCCTTCACATTCTAACTTAGGGAAAATACAGACATTAGCCAGACACATAGTTCAGAAAGGAAGGGATTACGATTACACTATGATGATGATAATGATGATGTTGATGATAATGATGATGATGATGATGATATTATCAACATCAAAAATATCTGTGGAATGGAGCATTTTTCTTCAGTGTAGTCTGCAAGACTTTTTATACTTTATTGACTATGCTTTGAAGAACAACTACAGTGAATTGTCCTATTTCTTACTATGATCATTTCTAACTTTAAATAACATTAATCTAAGTGACTAGTGTACAGTGGGTTGGCCTGACACACAGCTCAGGAGCTAGGAACAGGGTTAGAAATTTTGTATTTGATGTTTCGTTGTATCCATGTTTGGATTTATTTTGTACAGGCTAATTCTAAAAAAAACGGTTAAGCTTAGGCTTAAAGTTAAAGGGTAAAATAGGAGTTACATGGTGAAGAGGGATTTTTCATCTAAACAACTTTCCTGTCTTCCGTCTCCAACATAAGACGTTCAGCTTTATAACATAAAACTGAAAAAGGTTACTAAATAATCGCTCAAAAAGTGACTAGCATTTAAATTCTGCTGCATGTCCTCATAACAGACCTGCTGTTCCCATCTCAATCACTTTGCTTCCCTAAATACTGAACACACATTTCCACTTCTCTCTTTTTCACTTATTTGTGTATTCAGATCTGTCTTTATATGCATTGCGTGTGTGTTAAATTCTTATTTAATCTCCTTCCCTCACACATGTTATGATTGTCACCATATTATCACATACTTTGTGACTTTCGCCATCGTCTAACTTGTGCGTCTGCATCTTGTCTTCCTGTTTGTCACTCAGTGTTACTGTGTCAAGGATATGAAGGGATTGAAGATTATGATTTCTCAAGTTAAAGCAACTAGCCAAACTAATATTTTAATCCAACACTTTTTTAAATCTCTACTATCCCTTGATGATACTTACATGGATATGATGTGTATATGCTTTTCAAGGAAACCGCTCCTAAGGACATCATGGTGCAGTCACAGTTTACGGAACCATTATTATGCTAATTATGACGGTATGAAGTTAAATCACAATTTCACAAGACTTGAGTCAAGAACCCTAGGAGAAGAAGGCAAAATGTTTTTAGAGTGCCTTTATAATCAAAAAGAAAAAAGAACTCTGACATAAATGTAACTTATTAACAGGCATAATATGTGGAATTCCTCATATATAACTAACAACAATGTTAAAGCTGTAAAATAAAATTCTGTCCACAGACAAAATCAGAGCTCCATCAGACACATAGTGGACACATGCAAATTTATCATGTGCTTCTACAACTTCTACAGCATGTGAACAAAAGGCAGAAAAGTGCATTGTTTGGAGAGGGAGGATATTCAGTGGACTGTCTCTCTGCCTGTGTCTCTCACCTGCATTCTGCTGTGTAGTGTTTTCATTGTCTCTGCATTTCTTTCCGCAGTATTCCAGAAATGGGGCATTGTTAACTGCCTAGTTTGCTTGATTGTTCTCTTATCGCTGGCTTAGATGTATGTTTTGACCATCATGGCTTCCCGATTGCTACACGCATACACACACACACACACACACAGGTTATTGCACTGGCATGTAGCATATGTTAGCTTGAGATATTATCAGAGTTCCACATGAGCTCCCCTTATCAGTGGATCCAGCGGAAAAAGAACAAGATAGAGAAGAGAAAACATTAGATTAAGCAGTCTAGCTCCAGTCTAGCAGTCGAAGCTCTAGTATTCTGTTGCATATATGTGATTAACACAGGCAACTCTACATTATGCCCCTGTAACCAGAAACATGGACATGATTTCTGCCAACAAAAAAAAAATACAACATGATTCAAATTAGCACTAAGCAGACAGATTTGAGATTCATGCCAAAGCTTAACCCAACTCCCAAACACTGAAACAACCCAGTAAAACACTATTCAGTTTCCTTCCGCTTTCCAGAGCATTTGAAGTCATCCATGGAAACTGAGGCTGTGTTTACTTTACACTAACAGTGTTAGTTGTTTCATTCATTAAAAATGGCAGATAGATAAGGTAACAGCTAAACATTTGATTAGGTTGCAGAGCCTGAATCTGTATTTAATGACAAGGAGCTGCAGCAGGTAGGAACGGACACACTCCCGAGAAGGAAAGTAAACCTGTGGAGGCAAGCAGACAGTACAGCAGTACACAGGGTTTCAAGGAGAGAGGCTGCTGGGGCAGCTGTGGACATTCACTAACCACATACCTATTGCTTGACATATTGAAAGCACAAGTAGACGCCATTTTACTGCTGATGTGGTTGTCGCTGTGTCATTCTGTAAACTCCACCCTCACCTGAACCTGGTAAAACACCATATCACATTGCACTGAATTCTCCTTTAATAGAAATAAATGTCTACATTAATGACTTTGTTATATAATACGTGTTTACATTTTTATGAGGTTTAGAAGGCTTAGATTACACAGACCATAAAAACATACACCTGTGATTTGCCTTGCAGGTGGATTTACTGTCAGAGCTGCTGTTATTTAGGATATAATACATGCTGACTTTCTGTTATAGGAAGATCATAGTGGTGCATGTGACGTGGCCCAGAAGTAGCCAAAGAATCTGTGATTTATTTATTTTTTGTTCCAGTAGTGGAAATTATTCCCCTATTGCCAAAGATTTAAAACAAGTTCAGGAATACAGCTCCCATAAATAGGCAAAATATTGATGCACATGTTTGATTAATTTCACCGCATCACCGTGTTTGTGGATGTGAAAAATTTTACTGTTAATGTGCTGACACTGAAGACACCATCCATAAATGTTAGACATCTTGGGCAAAGTAGCACCACTTCACCAATTACGTGCTCATGTTTATTCAATAACACTTTATTTTATCATCACATAACATGCTGTACGAGTCCCAGTGAATGATTTGTTAATATAGAAACAGTAATGCATTCAAATGTGAATACGTACATATTCACCTTGCAACCACTGCTTGGTGTGAGCCACTACTACTGCTGTGTCAAACATGAGAATTTAACAGTCCTGTGGTCGAAAACGATTTAGAATAGCGTTCCCTGACTCACAAACGCACACCCCCCTCCCCCTCCCCTCTCTCACACGCACAAACACACACTCACTGCATGGAAATGTACAGTAACATTACTAAACACTCCCACCGTGAACACCACCATGGACAAATTTACTCAAACCAATTCAAAGATGTTTTCCACATGCAGGGTTTTTTTTTTAATTAAATTCAGCAAACAATGTCGTCATTTTAAAAAAATGCTAGAATTTTTTAAATCAGGGCCGGTTTTTATTTTTAGTACCGCTTTTCTTTGAAGTACTAAAACTGAGCATGGTTTCAGCATCTTAGAAATAAAACAGCTTGCAGTTTATTCCTAAATAAAACCAGACAACTAAAACTCAGCATTGGCTTCAATGGCTTAAAGTAATCCTGGAGTTTACTCATTAACCATTATAAGAAATCTTCCATCACTTCTAACATGACTTTGATCATTTTTAAACAAAGTTCAGTTCTTTTCATTGCATTCCAGCTCATTTGCAATACAAAGTTTTTCCTTTTTCACATTCAGACTTCATCAGTAGACCATGTTACCAACCTGCTGATGCATAGCTTTGTGCCATGGTATGACAGTGGGAAATGGAGCAAGGCCATGACAAAACTCTGCTGGAGGCTAGATGCAATTCCAGTGTCCCCTGGAGCGGTATGTGCAGAAGGTTCTAGTAGCATGACTGCTTCCAGAACATGAAAAAGTAACTACATTTACACACAACCCAATAACTCAGATCAGTTACTTACTCATTTTTCACTGAGACTTCAAGACTTCACTTTTTTTTTTTTTTTTCCTCGTGCACCAAATAGCTATATTTATCAAATAATGCACATAAATGTCAAATTTGGAAATAAACACAATTAACATCACTGTGGGGTTGAATACTTTATTTCCCCTCCTCTTCATACATATTTTCCTGATGTTCAATTCCATCCAAAGAAAATTAAAGTGAGAAAAGTGCTCAAATTAATCGACAATGAAAATTTTTAATAAACCTCAAAACACCATGTTGACAAAAGCTTTTTTCCCCAAAAAAAAAAAAAAAAAGAAAAAAAAAAAAGAAAAAAAAATTAACATCTTAAACTTTTCAGCTCACAAATCATTGGCACAGTTAGACAGAACACAAAAAACTGCACATCCTACAACTCGTTATCACCTGGCAAAGGACTTCCAGAAAAGCCTCCAGCATCAGCAAAACTTTAGACAATTGTCCTAACACAGGAAAGTCCTCCCCTAGGAAAACATTAAACATAATGATACGGATGCTTTCTGAGCCATAGTGCAACAGTACTAGCAAAGCTTAAACACCTTTGTTCACAGATAGACAGCCAAGAGAATGTTCAAATAGGGAAATTCTGGAATTACAGCAGAAACAAAAACAAAAAAAATAATAATAATAATGATAAAAACACCTATCTGAAAGAACAAAATACTTCTGCATTAGTATAGACACTGCATGCATCATTTCAAATACAATCTCCCTATATTACAAGCAACCCACTGTACCTTGTGCTGTTAAATAGGAGCCCAGCCAAAGCCCACCATGCCAAGTCTCATCTGGGTGAACAACCAGCAGGATAAAACGTCAGACGGCAGCTAAAACTGCTCAATATGGGCAGATTAAGGAGATGCTGTATCGATACGTCACATCTGTGGTCTAAAACTTAAGCCTTAAGAGCTGATTTGCACAAACTTAACATAACCTGAAGAAAAGATACTTGGGTTTGCTTTGAGGAAACCGGACCACAGATGTCTGAGAAATGAATACATCTGAAAGCAAACAACATCTAAATACTCCATTAAGTATATCCCATCAGTTATACGAGAAACAGTTCAAGCCAGAATGCAGGTTAAATAATTCAGAACCACACAGCAGCCCTTTGTCCAGGATCCGTTCTCCGCTTCACCCAATGTGTCATTTAGAGCTCGTGCACTTACACAGCTACTCAGAAATTTAAAAGTATGAGGTATTTAACGATAACTGGTCAATGCCCGATTTTGCCCAGCTTGGTGGCATTAAAAGGGCAACTGACAAAGTCTCAATTACTGGAATGACTAGACAACTAGGCTTAAGAAAAGCAAGGTGTTAGGATGGACCAAAGATGACATCATCATATAAACTGACTTTTCTCATGACACCAAAATGCCTAGATCCATAACATACACATACCCTGACCCAATATTTACTGTAACCTCTGACCCCCTACCCTAATATCCCCCCCCCCCCAACAACCACAGCCTGCCTACAAAAATTTGATAAGACCTGACCCAGAGTGTGACCACAATTGTCAGAGGCTGCAGTGACCCTTTCCCACCTCCCTCCAAAGTCTGTGTGTGAGAAGCAGATAAGAGGCTGATCGTGGCTCTCCAGGTCATCCACTTTGTGTGTGCGGACCTGAAAAAGCTGCGTGCAGATGCAGAGTAAGCAGAAGGAGAGACTTCGTAAAGAAAATCAGAAACAGCTGTTAGTTCAGAATGAAAGGTTTTTCACACAGATTATGTGGTGTTAAAACACACCAGACATTGAGGTGCATAGGTTTTAACATTGGGGGCATGCAACATTAACCATACCAGAGGTTTAAAAATCCATAACTGGAATCTACCAAAAGCCACTGTAATGTTTCTGTGAATGGGGCCCTGCTCCAATGACCACAAAAGGGTTCAGCATGGGATCCATACAAGAGCAAGAGCAGCAGAAGCACATGTAAGGTGTTTGTCACAGCAGAAAACCCTGCCCACCTCCCTCCAGCGAAGACATATTCTGCCCTGCACCTCTTAGGATAATTTTAGAGCGGTGCGACACCAGTTTGGAGTCTTGTTACACAGCAATGCAAAGCCTGCTAAGGATCACTATAGACTCAAGCGCACTGGACACCCAACACTTTATCCTTTTAAGGAAAAGGGACAACCTCACCGTCATGCTCCTTCTCACATGTACACTCATTTCAAATTCAATTCCATGCATAAGTCACTCAAAGGCTATCCTGTCCTCTCACCGGCAGCCAACTCTGCATTACCCAGATTAAATCACAGAACGATGACAAGTTAGTTTTTGAAAACTTGCACTGTTGTCCTTAACAAAGCATTAGGCTACATGACTTATTTGTCCTAAACGGGTTGGAAATCTGGAATCAGCTGTACCGAGAGAACTTTCTGAAGTTTGTAGTGGAATACTAAAGATATTTTTGCATGCAAACAATGTACACAGCTGTAGCACACCCCAAAACAAATGCTACGTAAACTATATGTTCACCACCTCTGTCTAGAAAAAACGTGCAGTGTCCTTTACCTCACAATAACCCTGGTTATCATTAGCTGAGGAAGTTAAAATGCTCAAGCTGAAAGCTCTTAAGGATATTAGCAGCTCATAGTTTTTAAAAAAAAAAAAAAAAAAAAAAAAAAAAAAAAAAAAAAGGGGGAAATCCCTCCTCATTGCACACTGGAATTTCCTGTTTAAGTCCGTGCTTACTTTTTTTGTGTCACCCAAATTCTTTTTTCCAAATTTATATATATAACAAAATTTTGTGTTTTTTTCTACATTTTCTGTGTTTTATAGCAAGAAGCATCAAAACTGTCTTTTGAGAAATCTTTCCCTCCCTTAAAGACAAAAGTCTATAATACATTAGGGAGGAATAAGGCACAATAAAAATTTCAAGTTGCAAAAACGTCATTGCTCAGATAAGGGACACGGGCAACAAAAACAATCTGAGAAACAAATTTAAAGGAGCATTTGATCTTTCCCCACCAATATAGAAATTCCAATCTCTAAAAATATAGATATATATTACTTAGACTCCAAAAGGTCTCGAAACATTGACATGAATTTAGCAAGAAAAGAAAAGAAGAAAAAAAAATAAAAAAAAAACCCCACAAATATAGACCCGAATGCTTGTCCTCTTAAATATCTTTATGCCCACACAGAAAAATACCACTCATGGCCAAACAGTTGTTTTTTTGATTTTTTTTTCCCCTTCATTAATAAACCATATGTTTAGAGTCTTATTTACACGGCAGCCATGTTGGAATGGACTGGTTACAAGACGCCACATAGTAGTTACTGAAGTTCAGGTCTCGGACATAAGGTGCTGGCTGGTAGTAACAGGTCACGTTAGTGGCATCTGGTATGACGTTCTGCTCCGCAAGCACCCGGAAAGCTGTGAGTGAGATGAGGTTAAGTGTCTGCCTCCTCTCATGTCCCATGAGGCAGACTGTGCTCTCGTTCACGACCCGTCGCAGGATCATGAGGTAGTCATACTTGCTTTTCTCCTCACCCACGAAATGACTCTGCAGGTAGGCCTCAAGTTTCCGCTGCTGCTCGCCGATGTCAGGAAAATCAATGAAGAAGCGAGAGCACATATAGCGCTCTAATGCTTTGAACTCCTCCTTATCTGTGGGCCTGAAGTCTCTCACTAGAAGGTTACAATATTTCAGCAAGCCACCTCCACGGATTTCCTCTGGCCTTTTGGTGGCAATCAGCTTGTTCCTGAGGTGGTCTAGTGCCACAGCAAAGTCACCATACATACTCTCCCCAGTCACAGTAGGGTAGAAATGCTGAGTCATAGGCTTTTCTGAGTCGTAATAAGACAGCACAGAATCCAAAATTATCTGGAAGGAGTCCACGCTAAACTCAAACTGTCTGCGAATCGAATCCACAAACTTAAGCTCCACGTTGCGTCCGTTATTATTGGACAGGGAGATAAGAGACCAGCGGTCCTGTTCCATGTACACTTTAACCAGTTTCTGCACATAGGCCTCCTTCAGCGTCATGTGTGTGATCTTCTCCTTGTTAACCCCTTCGGGCAGGAAGTCCAACAAAGTGCTCAGCACCACATCTTTGATGAGCTGGAACTCTGTCTCCTGCGGGAGATCAACTCTGAAGATGACATCCAGATCTTTGTAGCTCCAGCCAATGTCCTTCACCAGGACGTGGCTGGCAGTGGACCCGTTTAAGCGAATGTCATTGACTTTTATGCCACTCTGCTCAAGCCGGTTGCGCACCTTCTGCACAATGTCCTTCAGTCGCACCTCCAGTGTGGGGAAGTTTCCCCGGCCGTGAATCGGTACCGGTTCACTCAGCACCTCGTGCAGTCGGCTCACCTGCTCCCAGGTAAGTACACTATACGACTCACTCTTGCTGCTGTTTGAGGCCTCGGCCATGTTTGCCATCGTTATAGTTTCCTCAGACAAACTGCAATGAAGGAAAAATATTTATGGGTAAGCCTCAGAGAATAAAATGCATCAATCTCACTACTACCGGTAAAAAACAAACAAATAAACAAACCCACACTAAACAAAGTGAACCGACACCACAGAGTTACATAACAGTGATAACATATCTATAGAACTTACAACGGGCAAAGCAGCTGTGTCATATAAGATAATCATGCAAACTTTGGAACAGTGACAACACACACACGAAAGGCCAAGCAGCTTTCGTTAAAAACACTCGACATCTCAAACACGCAAGCTTTCCCCATACGAAACTGCTCCTGACAAACTTACACCAAGAAAAAAAAAAACCCCCCCCCCCCAAAAAAAAAAAAAAAAAAAAAAAAAAAAAAAAAAAAAAAAAAGAAGCATCGAGTTTAAACCTGTTTTTTAAAAGCACGCACTTGTGCAAACGTGCACGCGCCGCCTGCGTGAGGCTCTTCCACCATTATTATTATTATTTACACTCAAACCGACAGGCTTAAAAAAAGTTGGCCTTGTTTATAATAAAACCCACAGAGGAGGAAAGAAAAAAAAGGACTGGTGAGGAGGTTTCAGAGCGAGCACCATCATCCGAAGAGCTGTGTTTTTTTTTTTTGGTTTTTTTTTTTTTTGTTTTTAAACACGTGATGGCTTTAACAAAGCATTAAAAGAGTTCAGGTCTAAAATAAACATTTCATCACTTCACCGTTACAGTGAAACACACACTGCTTTTATACGCTGTACTAAACCCGTACACGGAGAAAAACAGCCTGTGCTAGTTCAGCTGTTACACAAACACAAGACAAGACAAGACGAAATAAAGCAGCACAAACCTGAGGACAGCACTGTGGGTCACTTAAAGCGTTCACACGAAGTGTTGGGAAACAAACTGAGACGTTATCTAAAGTTTTGCAGCTCCATACACACACACACGCAGTAACTCAAAGCTCCACGTTAAATCTGCTCACTTCTGACTCTACAGCGCTGCCTCGCCTTCTTATAGGCCGAACAGCCTGCTGGGAAAAAAAGATCAAACCCATCCGCCGTTAACGACGTACTTTATTTACACCTCGGAATTGTGTAATGTAGGTCAAAAATCTTTACGACGCTTGTTTTTTTTCCCCCTACACCACCGTGTTATTTCTGAGATTTGAAGCATCTACCGTAGATGGCATGAGGTGAAAGACTGCAGCTCTTATAGCGTATGGATTTATAAATACTCGCGTTTTATTACCCGCATGCGCGCAGCAAGCCTGTGATTGGCTGAACGGGTTTTTGCGTTGCCAGGTAACCATCCGCCTAAGCCCCTTTAATTTCGGCGAGTATTAACTTCCTCACACTAACGGCTCTTACTGGACTTTTATTATTTAAATATTATTATATAATTATATATGTTATCCGTTATATACTCCACAGTATAATATTTTAATAATAAAAGTACAGTGAGTCGTACTTTAATTATTAAAATATTAAACGAACTTTTATTACTAAAATATTATACTAATATTATATATTATTAATAATATAATATATTATTATATATATACTATATATATAGTATATATATAATAATTCTAATATCATATTTAATAATCTAATATAAATAATAAATTAATAATAAATAAATATACTTATTTATTTATATTAGATTATTATTAAATATTATATTACAAGTATTAAACCCCAGTTTCCCCATGATGTGTTTTCTTTAGCACATGGGACCTAACTGGAGCTAAACTTGTTTCTTTTACTACAGAATTGTTTATGAACATTAATTGTATTTTTAAATAGATATTTTTAAAAAATAGTTTGCTATAAATTAGCAAGTAGCAGATTAGCAAGCTAGCAAATTTTGCAGCTAGTTACTGGAAGTTCATTCATTCATTCATTCATTCATCTTCTACCGCTTATCCGAACTACCTCGGGTCACGGGGAGCCTGTGCCTATCTCAGGCGTCATCGGGCATCAAGGCAGGATACACCCTGGACGGAGTGTTACTGGAAGTTATAGGCAATAAAAAAAATCTCATTCCTCTGCCTGGGGGATGTACAGCTGTCAGCTCACAAACTCCAAACAAACAGGTGTATAGGTGTATTGGGAATGTTAAACTGAATTAGTGTGTCATGATGGGTGTAATTTCACGGGTGTCCTACTCAGGGTGTATTCCGTCCTCATACTTGGTATTCCTGAGTATGACCTCCATGACCAGGAGTGGTTACTGAAGGTGAATGAGGGCAATAATTTATTATTAAATTCCAGACTTCCACACCTACTCAGATTATTACCGGATAATTATTAGCTTCAGTGTCTTTAGAGTTGTGACACCCAGATTGTTGAATGGGTGTTAATCTAATTGGCTGCTTAGTGAGATAATTCAAACATGACAACATGACCTACATGTAGCTTGCAATATGTATGTGCAATTACACATACTGAGTTTGACAGGATAAGTATCAGATCTGCAACCTGTGAAATATTTGTTGCAAAATCCAGCGTTGTGGATACAGGTGATTTATGAACTATATGACTCAGAAGTTAAGAAATCTGTTTATATAATCTATGCATCTAACAGACACTGAATAAAATAGTCAGATTTTGAAACATGAGATCTGACAAGCCCTGTCACCACAATTGCTACATCTATTAAAAGTAATTTCTTAGAAATTCTCCTTGACATTCATATGTACTTTTCAATGAGCAAGAAACTTTCCCTTTACTGTCTCTCATCTGAAGAAAAAAGTGTTCTCTCAGCATTGCTCATAAGGGGTGCACAGAGAGAAACTCTGAAGAAAAGGAAAGAGGTGTGAGATTTGCTGATGAAAAAAAACCGAGGTGAGGAATCCCCCTCTAACAGATCTGCAGAAATATCCGCCCCACCTGAATTTTTACTAACGTCCGTTTTCTAGAGGGGTTAATCCCAGTCACTTCTACATATCATATACAGTATAATCTGCCTGTAGTGACTATATATATATATACATATATATATATATATATATATATATATATATATATATATATGTATATATACACATATATATGTGTATATATGTATATATACATACATATATATACACACACACACACATGTATATATATGTGTATATAAAAATGTAATAAAAGTCAACTTTTGTTTATATATATATATATATATATATATATATATATATATATATATATAAACAAAAGTTGACTTTTATTACATTTTTTTAATGTCTAGGTCTAAATATGAAAAGATTGTATAGACAAATATTGTTCAGCACGTAGCAACTGAGATACAAAGAGAGCCTGTGAACTCAAGCAGGCCCTGTAGGCTATACTGTTCTACTCAGGAAGAACAGGCCAGTGGGTTTCCACTCATTTTTGGCAAAGGTTTTGTGAATAAGCCTGTTCTGAATTAGGCTGAATTATTAGTAATGTGAAGAGAAGTTTGTGGCCTCAGCAGCGAGAGACATCCAGGTGCAGAGGAAACTAAAGCTTCCCACAGAGAGAGTACTCTGATTCAGACATCTTCAGTCTTAGCCTCCAACTGCGGGTGGTACAGTATTGGCTGGATATAAAGTAGACCTTTTGGATCACTGTGCAACAACATGCTTTCTTCCGAGATGTCAGCCATTTTATTTCAAACAAATAACAGCCATACAGAGGGTATAAAACAATGTTAATTCAATGGCTCTTGAGTGCACAAATAGAGTGAACAGGAGTCAAGACTTAAATATTATCATTTTAACCTACTAAGAAATTCATTAAGTAACCCTGATATGGACATCAGTCTTTAACAACAACACCACAACCCACACAATATGTTGTTGAATTTCTAAATCTTGTCAAAAGTTAATTAGTTTTTTATAAATAGTTCTGAAAAACAACTTATTCAGAGTGACAAATTATATTTTTTAAATATTGTAATTAAGCAATGGACAGTATATACATTTTGTGAGTCTTCCTATAAGAAGAACATTTATGAAACACTACATTATTATAGTCAGCAGTCTGAATGAAATGAAGATATGATGAAAGACTGGTATAGAAATGATGTACTAACAGATCAACTTTTCCTGACATGCTGTTATAGGAAAATAATTTTTATATTCAGCTGCACCACACCATCTTATTATTTTACTATAACCGTTTAGTCCTAAATCCTAGAAATCCAATGATGCTAGAAAAGTGGAAAAAATAAAACACGGATAATTAGTTAATCATTATTGGCTTGTTGGGCAAATCAGCAGTCATCTGTATTCGACCCTCAAGCATTACTGCTAATGCTCAGATCTCATGATTAGGACAAAATCATCTGAAGTCAAAGAACCGTCAGGTTTAGACATATGATGCACAGATGTACAGCACAGAACAGGCAATCAAGAAGAAAACCCTGAAGGGAGTAAAGAAAAAAAAAAAGAGATTAAGAGATGTTTTGTCCAAAGGTGAAAATTTCAGTTCTCAGGAGGAGCTGTGCCACCTGCTGCAGCTGGCTTTGTGACAGAGCGGAAGTGAGTCACTGCCCATGCCACGGATGGCTAGGCAGCAACCATTAACACATTAAACACATGCTACAAGAGACATATGCACACACACACACACACAGGCCATTAACACATTAAACACTCCACTACATTTGCAGATGTCCACGCAAAATGTCACCCCACCTCTTTCCACCAGATGACTCATCATGACATATTCATAACCTTCTCGACATGACCTCAACAGAAACATCATGACTGCACTTCTTATCAGTGTAATAACTCCTTCTTGACTACAGAAACACTGCGTAGGGGGCCATTTTTAACAACATGGAAAAGACAGGCACCAGCTGAGAAACTGAGAGTGCAGTACAGATAAACCATATGCATGTTCTTTTGCTATTGAACACAGGAAACAACTTTGACAGTTTAATAGTGGACAAAAGGCATTATGCAAAATACAAGTATCAACATCGACACTTGAGAAATATCGTTGCTTCTCTTCAATAATAATGCCACTGGAAAAGCAATTACAAGCTTACAGAAGAATAGTCGTTACTTAATGGACTGTGACTGTCTTGGTTTCATCCTCCTCTTCTTCCTCTAATTGGTTTAATAAAAACAGGCACACTGGCATTTTGTCACACACTGACAAATAAACCAACAGGGTGACTAATAATAATAAACACACCAATAAAACTGCAGACAGTGGAAAGATGAGTGTTCACTAAGACACATTACTATTAATAAAACAACACCGGAAGGCATGAAACTATTCACACACTTCCAGACACTGATTATTTAAATTGAATTATAGGAATCTAAAGAGAATTCTAGATTTAATCTTTCCTCTCATTTATTCAAATCATCATATCAAACTCAGACTTGAATAACTGCAACTCAATTTCTCAACATTATTTATAGCCTTCATTAAAATATCTCAGAAGCCTTTGTTTTTTATTTGAAGCACACTTTAAATAGAAGAAAAAAAATCATGTTCCAAATTTATGAACAGATGGAAAGGGAACTATGTGACGTCAGTTAAAGACAGTTTTAATACAACCAAAATACTCATCTCTCATGACAAGAGGTTTGGGAGACAAGTGAGAAGACGGAGAATTAGCGTGATCCGTGTTGTCACTTGCTGAGTGCACTATTGACCAACCTGGTTCACAATGACACTGGCAGTGTTTTGTTGTGTACATTCATTGTGTGCCAACTCTGCCTCCTTATCTGCTTTCAGCTTTCTGTTTAACTCTTCACCTTCACTTAGCTGGCACAGTGACTTCAACTAACCTAAACTTCGCTGTATCAGCTAATAATGTTCAGACCAAAATCTGACAGATACCTGGGTATAAAGGACATACGGGCTTTAGCAAATTTGTCCGTTACCTTTAACAGAGCACACACACACACAGCACATGGTAGAGAATGGCATACATTAAGCCGGTAAGTCAACAGTGTGAATGTTTGGAAGCAAATATACTATGGCAGAAACTTGCTTAAGGAACTGGTAAATATTTGAAGATGTTAGTGAGAAAACATGCCAATAAGCTGCTCGCTGATCACTGGTGCATAGCCAGGCTAGCAAAACCGAATGACTTTTATTTAATACAGCCTTCACCAGCATGTGCAGAAATGTATTTACTTACTGGTTCCATCTACAGATATTTTAAACAGGGCAACTTTTTCTAATTACAATAACAAATGTATGGTGAATAAAGACAAGTCAAAGAAAACTCCATATGGCATCTTGTTTAAGCCATCAGTCTCCATCGCGCCGTATAATCTCCCAGTAAGATCAAAGCAAACACAATTATACATATTAAGGTGTTAATACTTTGAAGGACAAAGTGAGACAAGCAAAAGACAAAAATAAATAAACAAACAAACAAACAAATAAATAAATAAATATTGGTGGTAATCTAATCTACTGACAGGTTGTTTTAGATCTGATTGCATTAAAATGAGGATCTGTTTTTTCCCCATTATTTCATAATTAATAACAGGAATGTGTGTTAATATACATTCATTGGCCATTTTAATACGAATATCAACATCATTCTAACATTCTAATTCATGCCCTTATTCAATCAGCCAATCAGGTGGCAGCAATGTAATGCAAACTATCATGTAGCTATCCAGATCAAGAGCTTTAATAAACGTTCACTGCAAACGTCAGTATGGTGAAAACGCGACCGTGGCATGGTTGTTGGTGTGAAATGGGCTGGGTTGAGTATTTTATAAACTGCTGAACTTCTGGGATTTTACCCACAACAGTCTCTATAGTTTTAGAGATTCAGAACAGTTTGGTTCTTCTTCAAGGTTTGGCATGTAGTGCATTCTGAGATGCTGTTTAGCTCACTACAGATGTGGAGTGGTTACTTGGGTTACTGTAAGATTCTACATGTGGTCCTGCTGATACATGATTGTCAAAGCAAATAACTGCATGAATAGTAAGCAGGGGTACAGATGAACTAGTGCTTATGAGAGACAAAAATAAGTAGGAAGCAAAAACTGAAAACATAGGAAAAATACAGCTTGGTGTTATTAGCTTCAATTTATGTAACATCTTTATTGAATCTGTCACATTTTTAAAGATATTTACAGTACTGTCAGTTCAGTAAAAATACAGAATACAGAACACAGCTCTCAAAATCCACCTAGTGGTCATGTTGGCCTGGGCATCTTCCACAACAGAAACAGGTGACCGTTATTAGGTAGGAGGAAGAGACGTTAGGCAAGTGGGAAAAGCGCTGAAAACATACATACAGAGCATTAGCACGCTGTTGCTACTGCCACCTGGAGCAGGGGGAAAGCAATGTCATTAGTTAAAAATGTAGGGGTGCAGGGGTAAAACATTTTTGCAGCTGAAAGATAAAAATAGTTCCTACCAGCCAGTACCACTTAAAATGTGCATTATAAACACTGCATATTATTTTTCACTGGACATACTTTAAAGGAACTACCTTGCAAAAAAAAAAACAAAAAAAAAAACGAGTGCTGACTTTCAGTGGTGGCCCCCTTCCTGTCTCTTCTGACTGAATATCTCTCTAAATATTGCACCCATCAGGTCAGACAGAGCAGACAGTGCGGCATGCAGTGGGGGAAAAGCATATAGAAATGTTGTAAGATTTGTGAACTACTCACTGGAATGAAAATAAATTGATCCAAAGCCCATAAACCTCCTACGCCTTAGTTCAGCAATGGTGCAAAACCAGTACAAAAATTGGCGTCATCATGGACATGTTAGCATAATCTCTGTGTGCGTGTATAGAAAACGTGACTGGACTTATCAAAAGTTCTTTGCTGTAGGATATTAAAAATGAATCGTTCTCTCTGCCTTGACCGATGTGTTCTCTATGTTTAGTGTTGAAATTCATTTGTTAGATCAGTATCGGGGATAGAGAAGTCTTTCTTCAGTCTTTCTTCTGAGTGTCAGAATACTTGAATATGAATACATGTGAGGCCATAAATCCAATACTAATTCAGTCAATCTGTGTACAAAGTAGTGTGGATGAGAGCCAGATCACACAACCCTTTATTTCAGACTGACTGAGTGCTTGAAAGGAAAACATGGTATACTCGCATGCGCACTGCAATAGAAATTAAACAAATGTTTTTTATTCTTTTTTTCCCTTTGAAATGGTTTTGAAATAAAATATGTGCCATGTGCAATGACAGTCCTGAAAGCATCAACTAATCTATTAGAGCTGCGAATGAACGCAAAACATCAGCCATTTCACCCACTAATCATGGCAAACCAAGAACATACTTGACTTCAAATCTGGACCAGAATTTGACAGATGTTTTCTGAAGGCTGACAGCAGACTAACACAAGAATGTGCACACACATACGCTCACGTGCATACTGTATCAGTACATGAGAAGCCACAGAGATCCCAGGGTGCCTCTGGCCCGTGTTCTCTCTAAGAGGGAGAGTGGGAGAGATTTCAGAGGTCACATCATCCAGCTGTTGCCTCCCACAGCACCAGGTCTGGGTCACAGTTCAGATTGAGGGAGTATGGGGGGTGGGGTGGCAGGGTTATGTGGGGTCTGGGGGATAGTTTGGCCAGAGAGCCATTTGTCCTGCTGCAGTGATTAAGCAATGTAAGCAATCAAAAAAAAAAAGAAAAAAAAAAAAACAACAACCAAAAAAACCCCAACAACAATGAAAACAATAAGTCATGTAAAATCCTCTTTCTTCACAGAGAAAAGACATTTTCCGTGTTTGTTCGTTAGCTGCAACACATGACCGCTTCTGATTTCTTTGCGGAGTTGTGGTGTTCTAACAGCTTCCACCAATGTCAGAGCCATGCAGCCAATGAGTGAGTCACATAAGCCATCTGTGCTTGACTGGCAGCTTATCAAAGACAGTGAAAAACAATACAAGCGACATATAGATGAGTTGACAGAGTCTTAGAGTGTGTCCTGGTCCCCTCTGCTTGGCAGTAAAAACCCAGAGTCCAGGTGGTTGAGCGGAAGAGTCCCTCAACGCGGTAACTCCTGAAGGCAGTTACCTGCAGTCTTTCAGAGGAAGAGGAGGCGAGCACCCACACTCGCTGAGACTCCTCTATCGCTATGCCTGGCTGCCAGGCAGGGTGATGTTGCCCAGATGCAGCACTGGTAGTGGATGAGCTTCTGTGTTGAAGACCCAGTTCTCCAAAGGCAGCAGATCATCACTGGAGAACAGCAGATAGAGATACCTACAGCACAGGAAAAAAAACACAGAATCCTCTTTCAAGATTCAGCTTTGCTTCAGTTATTCCTAGGCTTTATTTTTCACATTATAAGTGCAGTGAAGCAACTTCATCAGCAGGTGGCATCAATGTTCAATAAGCTTGAGTGCTGAATTGACAGAGTTGTTAAACGTCATTTATGTTATCATTTATTATAATAACGTGTTATTATTTGTCCTCAAAATACCAACTTGTATCTAATACTCAGATATGAGAAAAAACAAAATAAATACTTGAGAGTCTCTGCTAAGAAGAAGCTCTGCTGGACGTCATCGTAGGTGGGGTTGGAGGAGTAGACGTCTTTAACCCCAGAGAAACCTCCGCTGACTCTGCAATATTTATCTATAGCCTGCAGAAAACAGTCAGATATATGCTTTCATAACTGGAGTACAGGCTGGCTGATATATTCAGATTCAACCAAACAATCAAATGCACTAGATTGTAAAGTAGCACAGAAGATACATTGTGCAAAAGAAATTATATTTAGTTATTTCAGCTCATCCCAAACGCCATCTTAATTTGCAGCTGCCATGTTCAGTACTCCTCTCTCACATTGGCTGTTCCACTGACACTAATACATACCCAACACAGGGTTAAAGACATGAGAGACAGAAGCAATCTGTGCCAATAAAGCTCATCATGCTGCTATTGTTTACCTGAAACAACACTGTGTGTCATACAGCTGGTCTCTCATAGACTCATTTCACAGGGCTATGGACTGCATCTGGAACCTGCTCACTTCAACCTAATCCATTTAGCAAACAGCAGCTCGAGTATATCTGCGATCTAGAGATTTGATATTCTATAGATATTACATTTATTTTAAATACAGGTTGACTAAATCACTAAAAATACAGTTTCTCTGTCGATCACTGGTGTAAATCAGACCCAATTGACCATCACAATTCAAAATATTTGAAATCATTCGAGATAGATCAGAAGTTGTTATTAAACAAAAGCCTAACGAGGACACCGTGTTAGTGTGAACAATCAGTGCTCACAATTGATTTAATAAACAATGTATAAGAACACAATGTCATACTCATTGAAAACATTCTGCCTGAAGAGGCCAAGTGGGACCTGGTTGTGCATCACAGCTGCATTTGAATTTGCAAATCTGAAGCCTTGGCAAGTGAAAGATGTTCACTAAGTTGCTTTTCTAACTCTGTGATAAATGGCCCAATAAACAGTTCTCTCTGGGACGGCATATATTTGGATCTGGCTGACATTTTGATTTTGCTGGGCTTGTGTATTTGCCATTAAGCATTTGGCTAGTGTCTTGCTTTAATTTAGGGAATTCTTTAGATACACACTCAACATCCACTTCATTAAGAACACCTGTATTCATGTGGTTGTCCAAATCTGCCGACCGTCTGGCAGCGGCACGATGCAAAAAATGATTCGGATACAGGTCATGAGCTCTAGTTTACATTAAATATCCAAATGGTGACCTTTAGGAATTTTTCATATGAATTGAAAATTTTCATACGAACTGGTTTGAATATTTCAGAAACCTTTGCGACCTTTACACGCAAGTCTCTAGAATTGACACAGAATAGTGTGAAAAACATAAAACACTGCATGTTCAACAGTTTCATGGGTAAAAAAAACAACAGTAATGATAAATGAGATCAACAAAAAAATGTCCAGATTGGTTTGGGCTGCCAGGAAGTCTTGTCCCTTTTCCACCGAGGCAGTTTGAGTGCTGGTTCGGAGCCAGAGCCTAATTTAGAACCAGTTCTTTCTGGTTCAACAGCCAAAGCACCGGCTCTGAACCAGGAAAAGTGGTTCTTAAGTAGCACCAAAACGTTGCTGGTCTAGACTTAAGAACCGCTTGTGTCAGGGGCTGTGGGCGGGGCTACTGTTAGCGCGTTTGATAATGTACCTTAAGTATAATAATGTTTAATACACTTTTACTTTACCGCGATATGATACATTATCAGCACACATGATAGTAAGTAGCTACATGCTAAGGCTACCTTTTTTCTGTGTTAATGATAAAATAACGTTATGTACTTTCTCGATTACAACCTCCGTTTATACAGATTACATGGAGCTGCACGTACACGTTGGATTCGCCGCGTTTGGATGTTAATGTAGGTTCACAAAGCTATGAGCATTAATAGTAAAGCAACAAACCCCATTGTCGATGTGTTTGTCGCTGCTGCGCTAACGTTGCTGGCACACGTGACACGTATACAGTGACGTCAAACTCGGCTCTTTGACGGCTCTTTATCCGGTGGAAAGACAAACCGTTTCTTTAGATGGTTCGCCAGTGGAACCAACTTTGAACCAGCACCAGTGCTAGCTCTGAACCAGCACCCGGTTCTTTTTGGTGGAAAAGGGGCATATAGTAACTCAAATATTCACTCTTCACAACCACAGTGAGCAGAAAAGAATCCAAGCAAACACAATGCATAAAACCTTGAGGTGGGTGAGCTACAACAACATAAGACCTCATTAGGTTCCATTCCCGTCAGCCAAGAACAGGAATCCAAGGCTATCATGGACTGGACACGGTGTCACCTAGACAGCTGAAAATTATTTCAGTTTCTGAAATACTCAATCCAGCCCACCTGGTATTAACAACCATTCCATGGTTCACTTTTTTTTTTTATTCTGATGTTTGAGGTAAACATTAACCGAAGCTCTTGATCTGTATCTGCATAATATTTTGTTCTGTGCTGCTGTCACATGATTGGTTGATTAAATAATTACAAGAATTTGCAGATGTACAGGTGTTCCTTATAAAGTGGACATTGCATTACATACTATACAATGTTAATGAATTATTTTTCTTCACCTATGAGAAGTTTAATGTCTAGCCCGCTCTTATGCACACTCTTAATGTGATTAATGTATGATCGTTTGCATCATGGCACCAGACGATTCCAGCTCAGCTCTTTGAATTATGGCTTACATTAAACCAGTCTGATTTCACTGAGGACTAGGGGGTGAAGGGCTGTAGGAGTGCAGAAGCTAGGACATAAACAGCTCCGACAGGACACTGTGTTAGTAGTCTAGAAAATAAACATAATGCTATTTAACCAAACAAAGCTGACAAATGACAAACAAACATCTATTTCTAAAATGGAGCAAAAAGCAGGTTATAACTTAAACAAGAACCCGAAAGACATTACGAATATAAGATCAGGGTAAAAATAGACTTCTGAACCGAGGAAGGTAGGTCTATTCAGTTTGCTTTGATCTTGCAAGGTGAACACGTCTGTATGTATATAAGCAGGAAGTGAAAGTATGGACTGACCTGAGCTGCTTCCCAGCCCCATTGCCTGTATTTGGGGTCATGCGTGAATCTCCACATGTACCAATAAGTCTCAATCACCTCTGGCCTCAGGATGTAATACTTCTCATTCTGCCTCACAGCAACGGCCTCCAGCCCACTGTCAAACTTGAAGGCCTCTGGACCAAGCTTCAGAACTGGAGATGCACACAATGCTAAATACACATCATCCGAGCAGCAGAAGAGAAAAAGGCTCCAGCAGATTTTACTGATCACACTGTTTAACCCAGTTATGAGGCCTGTTATGGAAAAGCTGAACCAGTTTATCCAAATTAAGCTGCGATGAAACCTCAGGCAACATGCATGATTCACAGACTGACAGAACATCTGTGTTACCAGGCAAACACACTTAGCTACAATCTGACCTGGTCTGAATTTATATGAATTTTATTTTTTAGTCATTTGATTGAGTCTGTTACAGCAAGAAAATGTTTACATTAAGAAAATATACGATTTATCAAACAGGTCTGCTACTCGTTCCATTAAATAGTTTAACCAACTTTAGCTGAAAAAGTAGTAACACCACAACATTACTGGACACATTGAGATTTAAAAAGACTTGAGCCTATTACTGAAACTATTGCCTTTAAATCCTGACTCTACCAAGCAGCAAACTGAGATTCTATCAAATCCCTTCCTTACTGACCTGTGCGATCGTAGCTTTCATGGCAAGTATGGGCAATCTCAGCTCCCAGCTGCAGGTAGTGGCCAGCCTTGTCTCCTGGTGACCCATCTGCCCCTAGAGCAAACATGCCCCCAGCAAAGCATGTCAGGTGACCCATCTTGCGTTCCAGGTGGCCGTTCTTCCACTCGCCGATAAAGGTGAGGCCGCTGCTAGACTTCCGGATGAGGTGACGTTCAATAGCCTTGTAGTTTAGAACAAAATAGGGTGAGCAAGGAGAGGAGGCATCTACACTAACATTGCTTATTTTTGGCAATGGGCTTCACCTCAATAGCATCATCGTAGGTTTTGCGAGCCTCTGTGTCAGTTTTATCAGACATGAGCCAGGCCTTCAATAGATACTCATAGAAACTGTCGCCGAGTCCTCCCACTGATGTGTGATCTGAATAACATAGTGGAGCAAGGGACACTGGTAAGGCTCATGGGATAGACATGCTTAGAAAGAGCAGTGAAATGAGAAATCCATGAACATACAGTCACTTGCCTTGCCCAACCCAAAACCAGAACGATACACAGCAGACATGCTTTATTAGGACATGGGTATGAGATTATGAGGCAAGAGTATACTATAAATTATGTATAATATTTGTTCCTGTTCACCAACCAGTACAAGTTTATTCAGGCTCAATGGACTCCCTTATTTTAATAATGCAATAATGTACATGTTATTGCCTGTGTTCATTTGCAGAGAGACTCCAGCAATCACCTATTCACTCTGAAAGGTCACCGCACACTGTGTAACATGTTCATGGAATGTTCATGGAACAGAGATATGACTATAAATATTGACAACACTAACTGAAGCTTGATGATAAAGAGAGAACAGTGATGCATGTAAAGAAAATGTTAGCTCCTAATAATTTGATTGAGAAACTATGAATTATGTTTAAAAAGGAGAAATAATTTGTGAATTACAAAAAACACAATATTCCTGTGTGTTGTCTTTATAATTGATGATAAGCTCAGGATACCTAGAATGCAGACATAAGATCGACAAAACCGTGACAGGCAAATCACTGACGAATGAAGGAAACTTTAGCAAGTCCCAACGCCTACATGTCAGGTTCTATAAGCAGGAGGGAGTTTGGTGTGTGTATTTGTGAGTGGAGGATACTGTGATACCATGGAACAAGCAGCGGAGGGTTGTTATACAGGTGACTTTAGGAGAAAAGAAACAGATGGCCGGGAGATGGCAATGCTCCTCCTGAGACTGTCGTGTGCACATGGGTGAAGGTGGATTTTCCCACTTTATGGCCTCTTACCACTTGTTGAACACACCTAGTATTTACACAAACTACACTTGGGAGAATTAACATTTCCCTCACACTCACTCGCCAAAATCTAACGACTGTGCAGGCACATAAACCCAGGCACAAACACGGTAATTACACATTTCCATAACAAGAGCATGGCGCACATTTTCAAACACTAATTACCACCAGTTGTTCATGTACTCTATGTAGGTGATGTAGAGAAAAGATATTGGAGCAAAGAGAGAAAAAGACAAAGTCAGTGTGCGGTGAGTCATAAGACAGTGAGGATAGAAATATGAGTAGTAAGAGAATAATGACACAGGCAGGAATTAGAATTTACACACACGCGCACACACACAAACTGAACAAAAACACAAAGAAATACGTGGGATTTTCTGTAAGGATGCTTCTTTTTGTTTTATCCTCTATTTCTGATATTAGTTTATGCAACAGCTTGGATTCAAATCATGCATGTATGGTAAAAGTTCCAACATGGTGGTGCAGTGTGTAGAGTTTCTGCCGCACAGCTCCAGGGTCTCCTCAATTCTGAGTAATGTTTGTGTGAACATTCTGTGATTGTTCTTCCCATGCCCATGTCTATTTACTCTGGGTTCTTTGGTTTCTTCCCATTTCCCCCAAAAAAATGCATGGTAGGTAGACTGGTGATGTTTAGGTGAATGTCCTGGAATGGACTACCATCTCATCCTGGGTGTATATCCACCTCTCACCCACTATGACAATGACCAGGAATAAAGTAGCTACTCTGCTACAGATGAATATAAGAAACGAATGTACACAGCCAGAGGAGTCATGAGGGCAGGAGTGGAAGGAGAGGATATGAAAGGGAGAGACCCTCTAATTCAGTGAGTGGAAGAAAGATGATGCATAGATGCAAGACATATGCAAGCAGTAAAATATAACATGATATATCGTGTGTGTATGTGTGTGTGTTTGTAATGGTTTTTCAGGACTTGCAAGTGTTTAGTATTTAGGACTTGCAAGTGTTCAAAAGCTTTTAACACAATAATGCTCAGCTTTTAGTCTCAATGGTTGGCACCAGCAACTAGAATTTTAAGGGATGAGTGTATGATTTTTTTTTTAGTCTATGATTTCCACCATGATGAACACATTTCCATTTTGAAATGATAAACAGAATTCACAAGACTTCGATCTTCCTACTATTAAATAACAAGACATGTTCTAATAAGGCCACATGGATATGCATAGGATGCAGACAACAAAAACAAAGCAGACATTTTGTCACAGTGTAGGAGACGAGGCCTCGAGGGATAGAACGATGCAAGCCATGTACAATAAATGCATCCGTTAGTGACAAAATACATTTGTATGAGAAAATGCATCATTTATAAACAGGTACAGCCATACACAAGTCGATGAACACGTCTATTTAGAAGGATAATGTGCAGTATTAATGGTTTTATTTTACAACCTGCTATGCATGTGTATCTCTTGTTGTATTTAAATAAAAAAGTGTTCATAACTGTCACAATCATTCAGCGATCTTAATGTGTGAGATGTGAGATGTTTTAAACACATTAAACAATACCATGATGTTTTTTCACAAGGTAATCATTATAACACAGCTGGTGTATTATAATATACCGCCACAGTGATAGATAGGGTTGTAAAAAACCCATCATAGTTTATTTTATTCAGACTTGTTTTTTTTATTTGCCCATTGAACAACCAAGACCATTCTGGGCAGGTTCTCACACACACTGCTTGCTTTCGGAATTTATCCAACTTCAGGAAAATCGATTTTTGTTCTTTCCATTTAAACCGAGAACATACAGCCCCATGTTTTCAGTTTTGCGAGCTTGTGGTATTTAAGTACTCAAGATTCTTTGAGATGTTGGTTACAGACATACGTGTTGCCTATTAAAACACTCATCTTCACTGCAGTGGATTTCACTTTCACATTTTTCCCATTTCACTTTCTCAGCTTGACTACTGAAATGCTACTACGTACAGTGTTTGTATCCATAAACCTGGACATGCACAAAGACGCACACTGTGTACACCTAGATACTGTATCTGTTAAAATGAAGGATGGCCTTCAGAATTTTAACACAAATACCAGCTTCTGTTATTGGGATTTTAATAACAGAATACATCATACTGCTTCAAATATCAGCTGTTCCTTCAAAAATACTGCAGTCATATTGTCATATTATCTAAACACAGACTGATCATATACTTTAAAGACAAATGTGAGCTAGTAAATGACCACAGAGATAAATGTTCGCTGTCATCATTGCCATTTTATCAGTAGAGCTTGTCTGAGTGCAAAACACAACATAGGATTAGTGTGAATAGGCCACCGCATCTCAGACAATGACAAGCCTTACAACGTGCCATACAAGTGTGAATCCTTGCTTTTGTTTGTATTTTGTTTATGCAGAAGAATGCAAGAACTTTAAGAAGTGAAGGTTACTCACGCTGGCCCCAGCGACCTGTGCGAGGGTTCAGGTAATTTGGGTAGAGCCCATTAGGCCTGTCCATTTTAGACAGCAGCTTCCGGATATGCATCACCTGATATAATAAGCAAAGCATAAAGTGTTGTTTGAAGATTAACCACCTACACAAACACTTATGCATTAAGTGCATTTTAACCCACAAACCTTCTGATAATAGGCAGGATTTCCAGTCAGATACGTGAGGTGCACAAACTCCATGTGCAGTGTTCCAAACTCAGCCAAGATGCTACTACCAGCTGAAGCCCAGCCCCAGTTACGTCCCACACCACTGAGACAGAAGAACAAAAGAAGTTATATATCTGCTCAAGTTTCCATCTGACCTAATAAGAGAAGAATAACAGTAATATTACTAATATGATAATAAAGTAATAATAATCCATCTATCCTACACAGGGTTGTAGAGAGCCTATATCGCTACACACACATTTACACACAATCTTTGGATTGGGGAGGAAAGCGAAGTACCCTGAGGAAACCCCCGTACCACCGCAAGCCACCGTGCCCTCCCTAATAATACGTCACGAACCATAACACAACTCTAACACCATTTCAGTGTAATATAATTCTTAGACACTGATGTGTTTTAGTATGGAGAATTTGTATTATTTTTTTTTATTTTATTTGCAAAGATTATAAAGCACTTGGCTTTGAATAAAGATGTGTGAAAATCTAAAAGCTCTCGGTTACATTCTTGATTGATCCAGAAAGCCTCTGTTGCTGTGTTCCTCACTCATTCATATTCAGAGTATTCTCAGCACATCCTAATTGGCTACAGCATGTTTTCATTTGTGTCGGACTAGTTGTTTATAATGACAGGCCGAGTGGTGGCTGGGTGGAAAGGGATTAATAAAATAAAAAGCTTTTATCTTCAGAATTAGACACACCTTGAAGGTCTGTCGTCTCAATATCCTTGAAAAACTCAATTCATTTACAAAAGCTTTGTCAGTCCCCGTTTGATTAACACTCGATTCATTTACAAAAGCTTTGTCAGTTTCCGAGGAAGGCCCAGGAAGGCAGAGGGACGGTCAGGCGCAGATTATACACTGTGGACTTTGTGACTAAGTTAGAGATGCAGGGGTAGATAGAGAAAGAGGAGGATGGAAAATAAATGTAAGTCAGTTAAAAAAAAAAGAGAAACACAGAAAGAAGCTTAATGAAGGCAGAAGTACCTTTTAAGGTTGACCATGGCCCAAGGGATGCCTGTGGGGGTGTTGAAGGCAGGAAGCAGCTTCTCAGCCAGCTGAACAGCCTTCACCTTAAAAACCTACCAAATGAACAGAACAAGAGCACAGGAGAGACAGTGAGCAGTAAAACTTAAATAAAAGCAGTAAAAGTGGGTAAGAATAGCCCTCTTATCCAATACATTTTGCACCATGTAAACTGGAGCAATCTGACAGCATTTCACCATTGAGTATGAGGACAGGAAAGTTAAAGCCGAACGCTCAGTGCCTGGTATGTGGGTTGTATGATCCTATGACCGTGTGGGCTATGAGGCAAAGATAGTGGTAAGACAGTAAATATCTGCTGACACCCATGAGGGCTTTGAATATGATTGCTTCACTGTGGGCATCATTCTACCAGGTGATGTCTGGGTGTGCCAGATTAAGTAAGAGCTGTATATAGGTTGCTGCTGCTGTGTTCCTGGGAGAGCTTCATTTAAAGCCACAACAGCAAAGTCACTAATACTATACAAAAGCTAGGCTGGCAGCTTTGCACACTACATAATCATTATCTTGGTGTACATGTTGTGGCAACTGGCTTGTTCATAAACAGTAGTTTAGCATTTTTCTTCTTATCCTAAGCGAGAGGAAACATACATTAAATACTGATCTATCGCATTTCAACAAAAAATTTTTTTTATTATATTATTTTTTATACTCATTTCTTTTTTTTAATACTAAAAGATATGACAGAAGTCATGAATTCTCAGCTTTACTAGTGCAAAGCATAGCATTAGGAGTCTTTTCTGTGATTATGTACAGACTCATATAATCAAAGCAGAGAACATTACTTATTTTTATTACTGCTTATGAGCGATCGTTTCCTGTCCATCTTCTTAGCTATCTTTTCCTAGACATTTAACCACAATGCCTATTACATACACTGTTCACTGGAACAGTTACAGACAGCTTGATTCTAGAAAATGCTCTCTCAGGAATTAAACTGCTAAGGAAGTATTGGTGTAGACTGATATAGATTCATAGGAGTTCGTCTCACATGCTGGGCTCACTGCAATGCCATGCTAGTTGAGGTTATGGATCACTGCTGCTATGATAAAGGATTAGAAAGAAAAGAACACACATAAGATTGTTTTCCAAGTCACCGGCTTTTCCTATCTACTCATTATGGCTGTGGAATCTCACGATTCGTTTTTGTTGATGGAGCAACCTATACTTGGTGACTGACAAGGAACAGAGAATGAGGGGGATGTAATTGTGAGCTTTCTTTCTAAGGGATGATGGAAAGCACAAATCGCACTCCTTGTAATGCAGAAATCTTGGCCAACTAACTTCTACAGATGACTGCAAAATGTCAGCACTGAAAGGTTTGTAACCCAGGTGTTAAGCAGATGCAGTATGATGTTATAGTGATCAGCCTTTGCAATTGGTTACCTAGGTGGATTGAGATCTCGTAAATGTTGCCATGTTCCCCGAAAAAAAACCAAAAAAAAAAACACCACAATAAAACAGAAATGATACTTGAAAAAAATGAGACATTAGATTTCTGCTTGCCCTCTACTGCACAGCCTGGGAGATCCTTAACTGTGAGGAGATGCAATAATTGGATCCCAATGGCAAAATAAAAACCTCGCAGGTAACCAAACTACTGTCCTCTTGTGTATAAACCATGATTTTGACCTCACAGTAATTACTCTATGTCAGGTTTGTTTAGCAAGGCATAGAAACTGAAAATCCTACGGTTCTGCTCAGACGTTGTGTTGGCACCAGGGTTTTTATGTTAGTACAGTGACATAGCTTTGATCCCACTTAGACACAAAGGTCTCAGAATATCTGCTCATGCAGATGATTATTTGCACATATTTTCCATAATGAAGCAGGCAGAACATGGCACAGAAACTCTTGTTTCCCACCTCATGAACTTTTCTGAGTTAATCACATTTTTAATGGTAGCTGGGGAAAAAAAAAGAATTTCTATGTCTTCAGATTTTGTGCAGTGCTTTGCAAATAAGATCATTTAAATAATGCAGGTACATTTACAGAAGTTCTGCCATTAAGAATGCCTTTTTGTTTCAGGTCTCATTGCTTCACAATGGTAATGGTACTCCTTACAGCTAAGGATGAGCGACCATCAAGGGCTGGGTCTCTCTGTGACCACCACCACTGTGTTCTGATGAAATGCCTCATAGCTCTCAACTGGAGAAATCCAATTTTAAGATCAGCACATCAACAGAAGTGGTGTCATTGAGAAAACAGAGGTCTCTTGCAGGTTGGTGGCCAGTTTATCCAGGCAGGGTGTCAACTACATTTGGCTTGCATGTCAACCCACAGCACAGTTTCCTCATACTGTCATTGGCAGTGTTTATAACCTTGAAATACTTTGTACCCTTTCTCTAAAGTTGGTCAGGACGGACGGCACGTGATGCCTTCAGTTACAAACAACCTTATTGAAAAATGGAAATTTTTTAAAGATTTTTTTTCCCTCTAATTTTTTCTCGCCATCTCTCTGCTCAAATGCACAGAACCCTCTTTCCTTTTCTCTCACTGCCTGTAGCTGCTTTAACTCAACTGTGGCACTTTAGGTCAGGTCACACCTGCTCTGATTTGAAATAGGAAAGAAAACCTTATTATTTTCAGAACATTAGTCACCTGATAACAGTGTGAAGTATCCCATATTGAAGTTAAGCAAACTGACATTCAATAGTAGATAATTAACTTCACATATTTAAGAAAGTGGGCAAGTTTAATAATCACTCTTCTACTCTACTAGCTTTGTTGATTATTTGATAAATAAACTTGTTAGTAAACGACCTGTCTTTAACTGCCATGTGAAGAGGGAGATGAAACTAATTTCACTTGATTATGTTCCTCATCATTATTATTATTGAATGGATCTGTAGCATAATTTAAGAATTATGCCTCATACAGAATCTCATCAATGTATCTCATATTTTAAGTACACATCTTTTAATATATAAAGTACAGTGTGAAAGTTTGAGTTCACCACCGACTTTGTTTTAGCAAAGTGTTAATTACCATCCATACTTATTTTTGGTCTGTTTATTAAGATACAAACAGAAAATACATGAAATAAAGGCATACATGCGCACACACACACAACATCTCAGAACAAAATGGTTTCTTCAGGCATGAGTCTATATTTGGTGTGATCTCCCTTGGCACTAAGCACATCTTGAACTCTTTTGGGGTTCTCTCCTAGAGTTTTCTGAAGTAAACTGATATATTATACAAGGCTTATTTCAGCACTTCCCAGGCTTTTTCTCTCCAAATATGATTGTACTTGAGATTATTATGATGCTGAAAAACAATACCATCCCCAATCAGGTGTTTACAGAAGGAATGGCATGATGAAATAAAACCTGTCTGTACATTCCAGCATTCATGATTCTAACAAATCGGACAGTATCGCCAACATCGCTGGCAAAAATCCGGCCCAAAACCAGGACAGACGTTCCACCATGTTCCTGGCCTAAGACTTTTGTGCAGACACACACACACACAGCTTTTCAAAATTTTCCTTTCATAGCTGACAGCACCATCAAAGTGCTCTTGGCCATAGAAAAAAAAAAAACAACTGGTCCCCTCATCTAAATTCTACACTAGTGTGACAGCTCTGATGAGTGCTGTACCTGAGTACAGAGGCGTGCAGCTTGTGCAGAGCTGCTGGATGAGCCTGTTTACTGAGAGCTCTCTGGCCAAGAGAGACTTCTTCAGTCAATTAATGACTTTAGCTGTTAATTATAGCTATGAAGCCCAATGCAGCAACACATCTCTAAACACTTGTAGTCTTGCATTTTTCTCTCATTCATTCATCGCTCTCCTAAGACACAGACTAAAGGGGAGGACACAAAAAAACAGAAAGTTAAAGAACAACTGAAAAGTCTGGAGCAAAAGAAAATGTACAGGGGAGAGGAAAGCGTGTGTAAACATAATCCATCATGTTGACACCGGTTGGTCGGGAATAGGATGACTGGCAGCAGAAGGCCAGCGTGAAGGCAGCGGTGCTGTGAGGACAGGAACGAGAGCTTCACTTTCAGTTAAACTTTCCACTTAATTCTCCACCTTCATCTCCATTTCCCTGCTGCGTTTTTAGCTAACCGGCAACAACCGTTAAAACCAAGTTTTATTTTTCTAACATCCATTTGCAGCGGAATGTGTCTTTGTGTCCTCAAGTTAAAACGTGGGAGGTCAGGTGTGTATGATACTCAAGGGAAGAGAATTCTGACACTCCTTTCTTGCACTTGAAAACCTCTTAAACAGGAAAGAAGGTGTGACTTCTCATTTATAGGTATGAAGAAATTTCCTTTTTGACCTGATCTTTATTTCTGAGTGAATGGCCGATATACAAAGCTACACATACATATAATAATCCGTAATCAAAGTTTATGCCTAAAAAAACATGAGTTAATGTGACATTAGAAAACTATTAACCTATGAAACTTTATAGCTGATGATAAATCTGCTGTGCTGATTATACAGTTCTTTGAGTCATTTCTCTAGAGAAAACCTGTAGAATGCTGTACTGTAAGTGAACAATCTGTTTCACATCACATCACAAAAGTTTGAACAGGATTGAGATCAGGACTTGAGCCAGTCACATCATTCTCATGTTTAAAAACGTACCCAAAAAAACCTGATTAATTTTGAGCCAAAAAAAAAAAGCTGGTTATACGTTTGCTTTATATAATTTAATGAATGGATGCACATGTTCTTAAAAATGAATCCAAATGGTAGTACAAACTTTGGTTATATGGGTGGGAGAGAATATTATATTATAATATCATTTCAAATAACATTAGTTAATGCTCAGTTAAAGCTCACAACATACATTAGAATGAAGAATAATAATATGAGCTGAGTTTCTGACCTTGTTTTTGACCTGGTTTGCATATTTCAGAATCTGTTGTGTTTAAGAAAAAATCCAAAATCCCAGGACAGCTCTAAAGTTTACACTGAATGGTGATTATAACAAAAAAACAGGATTCTGCAGGCAGAAATGCCATGTTGATGAGAGAGGTCGTAGGAGAATGGCCAAAGTAAAGTCTATTACTACAAAATAGAGGAGGAAAATATAAGAGGAAATGTGAATACTGGAATATTTTCCCTAGACTGATGCTTATAAACACCACAGAGCAGCTAAACACACTGTACTATATACCTGAACCTGCAGACATACAACATCTTTGAGTTACTAGACCATTTTTTCCACCCAGAGCAGAACCAATAGTGCTCTATTCATGCTTACGGTGCTGCTGGAATTCAAACCCAAGTTAATGGCAACTGAGGTAGTTGTGCCACTTGGGCACTGTACATTAAACCAGTACTGCTAAACTTTACACAATGAACACAGAAGGGTCATGGTAATACACGGAAGCAGATATGCTAAAGCAAGATAAGCAAGTGAGCAAGAAGAAGGGCTAATTAACAAGAATGGAGCTTATTTTCCCAAAGAACACGGCACAGTGGCCAGTCCAGTTCACTATTAGAATTTGTATGGACTACATGTATTTTTGCACTAATAGTGTAAGACATACACACACACACACACAGGCAGACACGCAAATATTTTTTGAGGTCCACAAACTCATGGAGTCCTTAGGTGACACCTTTTACAGCACTTTTCCATTTCAAAACCATTAGCAAATAACCCGGTGAATTTTTCTATGCACTTGAACAAATCACAAAATATCTTACTTCTTGTCCAGAGAGGTAGTATGCAGCAAGCAGTCCCCCAATGAAACGGATATTGACCTCAAAGACAGATACTTCTGCATTCTGTGGGGAACAAAAGACATTACATATTTCAGTCATGTAGTAATCCCAATACAGCACCATGGTAGAATAGATCACCATTTTATACAAGAGCTGCAAGTGTGTGTGTGTGTGTGTGTGTGTGTGTGTGTGTGTGTGTGCACGTATATTTTTAGTATTTTGGTCCCCACAAAGATAGGAGTAAAAGCTTTAGTAAGATAGGTTTAGAAGTAAAACTTTTATTTAACAAACCGAAAGCAATACAATATCATCTGTTTATAACCGTAGTTAAGATTACGGTAAGATTTAGGTGTAGATACAGCATTTTCTGGGGTGAATAAGGGTGTGTGTGTGTTATCATGCATACATGTTAACAGTCTGCTGTGACCCACACACACACAAACAAACAAACACAATCAACAACATAGCTTGTGTTGTATGTTGTAAAACCATATACACACAGCTGCAACCTAAAATTGCTTATACAATCCCATCACGACCCCACATATGCTTCCTGAAATAGAAGAGCAGAGCCTTATACTCAGGCAGATGAGACGGCTTCTTAATGGAACAAAAATGACAAGGTCATGCTTCAGCTGAGTCGCTTTGCTTTCCCTTCTTTTCCTCTGGCTATATTATTGACAACGTGTATGAGAAGAGGATCAACTCGGATACGGGTTGTTAAATCCAAGTCAGCTTTTGGGTTCATTTTTACAAATTAATTAATTGTGATGGCACGCAGCCTCATTCATCACCTCCATGCTACCAGAGAGCCCAAATTCACAGAGAACCTAGAATAAACACACTAACAATGACTCATCACAGGCCTGTAACCTGTGCAAAAAGAGAGAAAAAAATGGCAAAGTGGCATTCAGCCCTAATGACACATCGCTTTTAGTGCAAACATGAGCATACTACTTAAACAGACCAGATCAGCTCTATGTGATTACGTTGGGGCTACAAATATCAATTATCTTGTTTTTTTTTTACGTTTCTTAAAACATATGGCATGTAAGAGCAAGTGAGTAAAATGTCAAAAGCCTATTAATAAAATCACTGAAAAATGCTCAAAATATGTAGGGTTCAAAGGGCTATTGAGCCCAACAGTGAGAGTTTCCAGCTGCCTCACAGCCATTAAACACACTCCGTAATTAGTGGAAAATGAATTGGCAAAACTCACAGCCAGAGAGAGAACCATGTGCAGTGGAGGTTTTGTGAGCACCAGCCTCCGAGCTTCCGACCTTTTATCATACTCACTGTATTACTACTAATAATGCCCGACACTGCTACTATTATACTGACTAAAGCTGTATTACATAAACCAGTGATTAATCTTCTTTCTGATCTCACAGGCCTCAAAAAAGACAACGTTCCAGTGCTCTTGGATTAGCTCTAAACTAATTTAATAACCCTCGGCAAGATGAGAAAGAGAGAGGGATGGAAAAAAGAGAAAATAAAGGGTACAAAATGCGTATGGGAATACAAAAATAAAGAAAGTGTGGGTAAAAAATGACTGGGAGATGGAAAGGACAAAAGTGCAATTTAAGAACCATTGGGTATACCTGCCAGACGTGAGGGAATAGATGGAGTCTGTGGAGCTTTTTCCAGCGTGACTAAATTCCCTAACTCTCTCACATTTATCAGTTCCTGCTATTATTTGCGCTCATAAAGAGATTCTTCTTCAGAGCACTAGATACTAATTTTCCTGCCCACACTGTTCACACACAAAGAATTCCACTATGTGAGAATCTGGGAAGTGGTAGACCGGTTGTTATGGTGTTGGACTACTGACTGAAATGTTGAGGGTTTGAATCCCAGGACCACCAATTTGTCGCTGCTGGGCCCTTGAGCAAGGTTTAACCCTTATCCCTAAATTGCTTGTATGAGTGGTATGAGATCAGTCGCTCTGGAGAAGGGCGTCTGCCAAATGCCATAAATGTAAATTTGGCACCAGCCCATCGCGTGCCAACAGACACAAGGTGAACGCAAATTAGAGGTTCATCCTCAAAATATGCAGCTTATCCCAAGCCAGCAAGGGAATATTTCTCATTTCTATGCTTTACCCTTGATACTTCTTTAATATCTCTTCTGAAGACAAATTTACACTGAATGCCTAAAAGTCTTTATATTCAACCATGAAAAACGAGACACATTCCTACTGGTAATGCAGGCCTTTACATGTTTGTGCACATTTGCATGTGATCACTCACCACACTGAAGTCCAGGCTCTTTTCGATCCACTCCTGACCGTCTTTAAACTCATCATGGAGGCCCATTATATAGAGTGTGTCCAGAGCATCTACTATCGAGGCCCCCAGCTGGGAATTACCTGAAGACACAAAGCACAGACATGTCAGTACATACCACAATTTCTACCCAACACTGATGGTCAAAAGGCTATAGGGTGTAGTTGGGGATCAAGTTCTCAAAACAGATTAATCATATTAATGATAATATTGAGAAGTAGTTGTTTTCCTTTAATAGTTACTCTATAAAAGTGAACATGTAAATATGATCATGATAAGGTTTGCTCAAATGTGTTGCCTGAGGTGGTACAACACTACTACACAACACTACACCAAGCACGACTGAGACATCGGCCACTAACTACAGCTATGTCACCCTTCACTCCTCTATTTCACACTAAACTAGACTGGGATTAAATAGTGTACGGCTGTCAGCAGAACAGTACTGAGCTCTTTCTCCTCCTCAGTTTGACCACAGTTTTTGACCAAAGTACTATTCTAACCAGACTTTATACTTTCTCTTAGCTTCATTGCTGTAAATGATGTGATTAGGTATAAATACACAAACACATTTACACTACGTTCGATGGCTAGATTTCTTTACTGTTATTCATCTAACTTGCACTGGTGCATCATCTACAGTTTTTATTAGTATTAATAATGCTACAATAGACCCATAGCAAGCAGACTCTATTTACAGAATCGCTTACATGCAGTAAAGACAGAGTCCATGTTACTTCTACATTTTGTATTAATATTGTATTCCATCACCAATGCAATTTGGCCATTCAGTGTATTCCTGTAGCTTTACAAGCAAGTTTTGATTTGGTAGGTTTCCTGTCAGAGACACTAACAAGCTGTCAATCCTGAGTCACACAGGCCCTGAACAGAAATAAATATAGAAACAAACAAAAACTAAAATAATGAACACTAGAGTGAAAGTCTAGACATCGAACAAGCTTGCTAAAAACTTGGATTAACTTTACTTTGCCATCTGTTAGTGGTCAGTGCTAAAGATGGTGAATGAAACAGTCTCTACACTACAAAGCTCTCTGCAGCTCCTAATTAAAAATATATTAAAAACATTTTACAATGCATGCTTGTCATATATTCAACTCATTTTCTAGCGCTTATCCGAACTACCTCGGGTCACAGGGAGCCTCAGGCGTCATTGGGCATCAAGGCAGGATACACCCTGGACGGCGTGCCAACCCATCGCAGGGCACAGCTTGTCATATATTCCCATTTTAAATTACTTAATGTCGTATTTCAGATACGTAGCAACATTAACAATTTTTTCGTAAAGCAAATATGTCCTTTTATAGATAGTACACATCAAAAGCACATTTTCTATGAACATTTAACTCATTTTTAGTGTGTTATTCCGGCATATTCGTTCTGGGAAACATAAGAGTTCATAATTAAAATAGGCTTTTACGGTAATGCTAAATTGCTTGAGATATGCAGGGACAGGCATTATTTCTCTAGACAGTGCTACAATTCCAAGCTGAAGACCTAAAACCCCAGCAGATGACTAGCAGCGTCATGCTGCTGTAACCCTAAATTTTTCAGCAACGTTAGCTGTCGAAAGAGGCAGCTCTCTCTCTCTAACTCTCTCTCTCTCATTATGTGGGAACTGCAGTGTTATTATCATTATTGACAGAGACTCTAAATCACTCTAAAAATACCCAGCAGCCTCTCAAATCTGCAAACCCTTCTGTTATGCCCAACAGCACCCAGCACATGCTGTTACACACCTCTGACATTCAGGCAGGTCATAACTGAATATAATCTCTTCTCATTTTACTTTATGTTACGTTTTAGTCTCTCTAGCTCAAGTGTGTGTTATCTTAATGCATTCTCCTAATTTTAATAAACAAAACCTGTTTGTTTCAAATTCAAATTCAGCATGGGTATTTAGGGAGTATCAACAGTCCCTGTATCTGTAGCACTTATGCAGTGTCTGTGGGTGTGTGTGTGTGTGTGTGTGTGCCTGTAAGCAGTATGGTGTTTACAGCTTTTCTCTAAAAGAGCCTAAACTAATTCTATTTTATGAGGTTAGCATTAATTAGCTACCTCTATATGCTTGTTATGTCAATGGAAGCTTGTAGCATAGATGGAAAAAATGATTTGACAAACAAATGTGAAAAGCAGGAGTGTGACTTATGTGCAAACCAAAACACCTGATCTCCCTCACTGCCATACTGAGAGAGAGAGAGAGAGAGGGAGAGAGACAGAGAGAGAGAGAGAGAGAGAGAGAGAGTGTCTAAGAGGCTGCTTAAGAATATTAATAACAGTCATTGCCATTGTATCTGCATGCACCAGATTCTGACGCACCATGCTCCACATCACAGACGTTATCGTCACTCGAGGCCATAGAAGAAGCATTAAGGTAAAGAGTATCTCATGCATGCCTGAAAATCTATTACTCTAGATTACACAACATGATGCTGTTCTTCACTGATCGAGTGTTGGTACCACAAGGTGGAAAAAAGGAGGGAAAAAATGCAAACATTAAGTCTGTAGTTGCACTCACAGTTGCACTGCCATTCCTGGTAGCGCCCCGATCGCACAGCTGAATCAACTTTATGAGACGGTCCTGGCACTTACTGGACTTTCTTGGGCACCCTGAAGCCTTCTTCACAACAATTGAACCTCTATCATTAAAGTTATTAATGATCTGAATAATGGTTAATTTGGGTGCAATCTTACTAGCAGTAATATCCTTACCTGTGAATCCCTTTAAGTGCAAAGCATGATGATGAATGAAGTGTTTCCTTGCAGGTAAACATGGTTAACAGAGAAAGAACAATGATTTCCAGCACCACCCTTCTTTTAAAGCTTCTGGTCTGTTATTCTAACATAACCAGCATGACAGAGTGATCTCCAGCTTTGTCCTCGTCAACATTCTTACATCCAAGAGAATCACTGACATGATGTCAGCTGGTCTTTATAGGATCAAGTTCATTTTCATGACATTCACTGAAGCAGCAGACTTTGTAAAAAAAAATCATATTTGTGTCACTCAAAACTTGGCGATGGCTTTAGACTTCCTTATCCAGTGATCCACTTTCAGAAGTGTTCTGAAGTCTCTAGCAGTAAATATATCCCAATACTGGTTCACTAGGTCACAGACTAAAAGACCCATCAGTAAACAAGCAGGTATTTATTCAATGTAGTGAAAAAAGGTTACTCTGACATCTTGGCATTAAAGTTTAAAATGACAAAAGACAGGAAAAAAGTTCAAAACCACTGATAAATAAAAGGTCAGCACAAGCATTCAAACTACATGTAGAGCTACATCCAGGCATGCTAACTGCATAGTGGGTTTCCTTAGCATGTAGCTTAAGACATCCAATTTATTCTCACAAATTCCTCTGCGATCTTTGGTTCACACAAATCAGCTCTAGGGCAGAAGGCAAAACACTCGAGCGATGTACGAGAAAATGAAAGGCTCTTCGAACAGTACTTCATAGAAATAGCTAGTGGCTGAGTGGCACGCACTTTGTCTAAGGAGGCAGGATGATGAGGCTCCAAAAAGAACATGATTACGTCAATCCAGCTTGTGAAAATGAAGCTCTTTAAAATGCATGCATTTTGGGTTATTACATCTTGGAAATCGTAAGGACTGGAGCCGTTCTGCAGATAGGTATGTGCACTTTTCTCAAAGCCAGTTAACTTTTCGGACAGCCTTGAAATGAAAACCCAACATTAATTTCAAGCTTCAGTGCCATGGACACTCAACTACATTTTCTCTCACAATTTTTTTTTTTAAAGTAATCACTCTGATATATGCATAGGTATGTACAGTATTTACACATCTGCACAACAGGTTATTAATACTAACCACAGGTAACTGAACATCATGGTCATGATCTGTCAATCATGCATTCTAATGTGCAGTGAACTCTTTAAGGTCATTTACAGAGTCAGATTGAAAATGTTTTTAGCTGCATTTCACTCCATGTATTTTAAGACCTTTTCATTCAGCCTAAGCCATTACTTATCTATTCAAGAGAAAATTGCAAACCTACTCAAGTGTAAACCCCAAATCTCAAATGTAAGAATGTGTATATGTGAGTGTGTGTGTGTGCACTTTATGGGAGGGAGAGTTGAAGGAATGGACAGAATAGAATAATTTAAGATGTAAACCTCTTAAATACACTGTATTATGTATCAACATTGTTGTGTGAATATATTAGTCATTACTCCATTTTACACTCTAGATACCATTCATTCAAAATAAAACAACACATGAACAAAGAAAAAAAGAATTCAGAGACAACTCACTTGGCTTTGTTTCAGCCAACACACTTCTTAAACCGGCAAGAAGATTTTAAAAAAGGTTATATGAGCTAACTGCAGTTTATGGAGCCCAAATGTGACCTCAGCCATATTGGGCCAATTCCCCTCCATTGTCATTTGCCTTTCTTCTTCATTCCCTGCATGCTGTCATCCAAACTTGCTTCCAAACAAGTGCAAGTGTCTTGAGAACACAGTTTTTACTGAGCTATGGCACTCTGATGTATTTGCTTGGCATTTTGATAAAGTACTGAGGTGCAGCACTTTCATTAATTATGGTACAAGGGACACCGAGGAACAGAACACTGAGGGACGTGAGAGAATAGTGAGGGCTAAAGGAAGGTACACTGAGGAACAAAATTAATAACTCTGATAGGACTGGGGAATGGGGTGCTGCAGGCAAGACTAAGGGTCTGGACAGAACAGGACAATAAGGGATGTTGGGGGCAGGATTAAGGGACAGGATGAGACAAAAAAAAAAGCATGGTGGAGGCCAGACAGGACAGTGAGGGATAGGAGAATACAGAACAATGAGGAACGGAACAGGGAAATGACAAGACAGTCAGGGACAAGACAGAACAGAGAGAAACAGAACAAGACTGTGAGGGACAGGACAGGGCAGGGAGGGATAGGGCAGGGCAGTTAAGGAAAGGACAAGACACGACAGTAAGGGACAAGACAAGACAGTGAGGGACAGGACAGAGCAGAGAGGGACAGGGCATGGCAGTTGAGGACAGGACAAGACACGACAGTGAGGGACAAGACACGACAGTGAGGGACAGGACAAAACAGTAAGAGACAAGACAAGACAGCAAGGGAAAGGAAAGAACAGTAAGGGACAGGACAAGACAGTGAGGGACAGAACTGGACACAAAGGTGAAAGAAGTTTTGGGGCAGGACTGAGGGGCAGGACAGGACACAGAAATGAGTAAGGACCATTAACCACCAAACCCACACACATGGTTTGGGATCAACACTTTCTCTCATCTCCTCACTATGCTTCTCTCTCCATCATCCATCTTTCTCCTCTCTCTTTCTTTGTGCAGAGCTGAATCCCTGGCATCAGAACCTCAGAGGCTTTGAGTGCATTTGTAATGGCCTGAGGAGTCAAAAATACATGCGATTTCCTGCCCAAATTTGACACCGACCCCCTGTTTAAAATTTGATGTGAATGGAACAGGAAAAGAGGGTCAAAAAAAAGAGAAGATGAAGCTCGGTCGACGGAGCATTCCCTTTCTGCTGCTCTCAGATCTGATTATATGCCAAAACCAAATTTAAAAATAGAGCAACAGATAAATAATCCACTACATTTCAGGGCTCACACACACACTCATTCTTGCACAAGCGCACACTCGCTCGCGCACACACTCCTCAGGAGAGATAAAATAGGCTGGCAAATTGGGTTGTGTGGGCTCATTTTGAAGAGCAGGATATTATCTAGAGACCACAACTGCACTTACTGAGAATGCAATATGGCAGCTCTGCACCTCCTGACCAATGAGGTTCTCCATTTTATAACCTGCTAAGTTTTTGCTTTGCTAATGGTACAAAAGCAAACATTTGATAATGTTTCCAAAAGAATCACATGCTGTTTTATTCATAAACACCATGAAACACTACAGTTCACGCCATCTTCCCTGGAGACATGAGATGTTCCACTGGGCATAACCACTCTCACAGCACAACACGGCCAACTGCTGCAGCCCCATTACTGTCTGTGCTTCAGGCTAGACATATTTTTGAGACAAAATGGTCTCAAATATCCGGCCTCTTTTTAAAAGTCTATTTAAAAAAAATCGCAGACTATCTGTCTATCTAAGCTGTCGAAATATTACTATTTGTTTATATATATATATATATATATATATATATATACTATTTGTTTATAATAAAAATTTGAAGACAAACACTATGAAAACAGACTTTCACATTAGAGGCTTTCACAAGCTACTTCAATTCTGATCAGTTACACTGTCTGCCATATTATCCTAAAGAGAACTGAGTGAGGAATGAGTGCTTTTGTTATTGGATCCCCAATTAAATGACTTTGTTCATACTAGGCTGTCTTAAAGTCAGCCTTATAGCATAATGTGCGCTGACATTCAAATGATCTGATCTCCATTCCCTTCCTACGTATAGAGGTGACACCTCATAATGAGTACAGGACAGAATGATGTGCTAAGCAATAATGAGGGATTCATGTATTCATTCTTCATAAATCTCTATCACTTTGTAGGAACTGCACTCATCACATGCTTATGTTTCTTTACCTTTTCTTTATCTCGCTGTATTTATTTCCATGCTTTTAGTTTGAGCGGTATAATAAATATTATTACCTATTATTGCAGACACATGAATAATTTCTCTTCTTTATTACAATCACCCTGTTTTACTTTCAAAGCCAGTGTGTTTGATGTTAATCAACAGAATTAATAATCATGCCTAAAAAAAATGAGCACCCTTAGTCTATGGCCCTTCAAAATACTCTTAACAGTCTATTCTGTTTAACTGAAATTATTTCACAGTAAAACTGAAAGCCAATTTTCCCTCCATGAGGCTTTTGCCTTAATTACAGTAATAGCATAATTAGTCTAGTAAAAAAAAATCCACTACAGCAAAAAAATAAAAACCCACAAAACTTTACATGTTACTGGTCTGGAATGCAGCCAAATTCCAACGTGCATAACAATTTCAAGATATCTAACTTGTCAAATCCCACCATTTCTGGGATCTACCAGTTCTGTTTCTCTGTGCTGCAACATGAAGCTCAGGACAAAAAAGTCGGTTTCACATCTAAGCCGTCGTTTCAGAATTAACACACACAGACAGACAGACAGACACATACAGATACACACAGAGACAGAGACACACAGAGACAGAGACACACAGAGACAGAGACACACAGACAGACAGACAGACAGACAGACACATACAGAGACACACAGAGACAGACACACACAGAGACAGAGACACACAGAGACAGAGACACACAGAGACAGAGACACACAGAGACAGAGACACACAGAGACAGAGACACACAGACAGACAGACAGACACACACAGACAGACACACACAGACAGACAGACACGCACAGACAGACACGCACAGACAGACACGCACAGACAGACACGCACAGACAGACACGCACAGACAGACACGCACAGACAGACACGCACAGACAGACACGCACAGACAGACACACACAGACAGACACACACAGACAGACAGACACACACAGACAGACAGACACACACAGACAGACATATACACACAGACAGACATATACACACAGACAGACATATACACACAGACAGACATATACACACAGACAGACAGATACACACAGACAGACAGATACACACACACAAACAGAGAGACAGACACAGACAGACACACAGACAGACATTTCTGTGGTGTGAAGCACTGCCTATACACCCGTGTTGTCTACAGTCAGACAGAATGAACAAGAGAAATCACACGGCTCATTAGGAAAATATTAACCACCTAGGGAACGCAATTTCACAAGTAGCAAAGAAAAGCATGAGTAATTGGAGATTTCGTGAAGACTCCTAAGGGGATGAATAGGAATTATGCAAATGAGTTCCAGGATATTAAAGCTGAATGAAGCAAATGAAATTGTGGAAGGGGTTACAGGAAGAGACGTTGTCTGAGCCTTTCCTCATTCTCCAGTTACCTCGTCCACTTCACTGTCCTGACCTTTTCTTTTTACTTTCTGATCCCTTATTGTCATTCCGCTTGCTCTTCTCTCGGTCTCTCTTTGCAATATATTTTCATAGTCACATAGGCCTTTGCTCACTGCCGGTGATATGCAGCTCTTCGCAACACCATCAATCAACTATCTTTCACTCAGAGAAGCTCCTTATGCCTATCAGGCTTTCCATTCCAATTTTATTCCATGCACAAAGTTCATAAATAACCACACAGCCCTTCCACTTCAGTACAACTTAAAAGTAACGCAGAAGCTTGCTCCATGCAGGATGCTTTACTATGCAGGGCAAGAAAAACATTAATGTGCTTACACTCTCATCTGTAAGCAGATTCTCCACTTTTTTTCGAAAAGCATTGAGCAGAGTTAATACAGGCAGCTGTGGGTCCTAGTATTAATAAAAACGAAAAGGAAGAGAAATATCACAATACATCTCGAAACTTTAATGAGATATAATAATTCATCAGATGCACATTACAACAGAAGCTGACACACAGCCCACAACTTGCATTAATCAAACAAACATGGCGTTCGGGAAAGAGAGAGCTAGAGGGGGGTGCAGGAAGTCAGACAATATATACTACTGTGTTTTGAAATATAGCTGTGCATTTGTGGAGTGAGCAAATCGAAGAAATGTGACTGCAGGCTCCCATGAGAGCACGTCACCAGTAAACAAACCACTAACAGTCACTCAACACTGCACGTACAGCACAGCAGTACTCCACCAACCTGGAGCGGCTACAGGTCACATGGATTTCTTTCTGCCAGGCACAGTTCAACCCCCTGGGAGTCATTTACGGGGTAGAAATTCATATAAACACAAGGATGATTCCTCACCTCAGCTGTGCCCTTGAACTGTCTGTAGCACTCACACTGAGTTATACACATCACTTTTTTCTTTTTTATGAAAGCGCTAAAAACTGCTTTCACTGATGCTTTAAAAAGCAACCCACTCGTTTTTTTTAGTTACTCCTCTCTAAGCTGAGGCCTCATCCCGACAAGCGTATCAGACCCATGCTGTGAAATCTCTTTGCTTCAATAACACTACGAATTTGCGATTTTTTTCATAAGCATGCAATACATGTGAATAAACACAGACATAGAGATATATATTTTGGGTATTTCTTGGATTATATCAGGACAATTATAGGTTTTACTGCCATTTCCTAGAAGGATATACATCTATTTATACATTTTGACCGAGATGTTACTGGCTACCTTTCACACACATTTGTTGTACTATTCTGGTAAGGATTGCCTTCTATTTCCATAATATTTTCTGTAGCTAATCAATTCTATGTCTACACCTATATCTAACCCCCTCTTAACCCCAGTAATAAACAGGCAATGTTTGATGTACTTTTAGTTTATAGTTTATAAATTTGATTAAAGGTGGGGTCTCCGTTGTTTGAAAGCCAATGTTGACATTTGAAATCATCAAAACAAATACGCCCCTAACACAAATGGGTCCCACCCCTGTTTTGATAGCTCTGCCCACACATACACCAGACAAGTATAACCCAAGTATAAACCAGGCAAGTATTATGGCGGAACCTGTTGGGGCAGCTGACCGAGGGTATATTTTTATCAATAAATGAACTCAATGAGTAATACTATGGTAATACAAATGCATTTTTGTAGTACTGCATGTTGTACTGTGAAAGGTTTAGCTCCGTTTCACGTAGAAGGAGACTGTCAACACCTAGAACCCGAGGCAGAGCTAATGTTAGAGACAGAGGTCGTAACGTTGCTGCCGATAACATGGAAACAGAAGACTTGGAGTGTGTACGCATGTTTCAGGAACAAAGACTTGCAGTAACGCAAGTAAGTGTATTGATTGATTTAATATTCTGCACTTTAATTGATAGAAAGCCGTATTCTGTTAGTCTTACTTCTTGCCTTATCATAAGCCTTTCTTCGCTTTCTTTCTTTGTTTTTATCCTCCATGTCAATGTTAAAACCGCTTTCTGCTAATGTCACACATGCGCACTGAACACTCTCTCCGCCCATACTGACTAGACACGCCCCTTTCTTGGCTACACGTTAGTTTTGTTTTTGTTTTGTTTAGCGGCCCAACGCAGTATTCTGAATCGTTTCTCCTACAACGGATACCCCACCTTTAATATCTCACTAAAGCTTTTATTTCTATCCTTGATATAAACACACACACACACCTCTTCCACATGGAGGAATTCCAGAGAGAACGAGATTAACAAAGAGGCTCATTAATTATGAAAGTGAGCTGTGAGGACTACAACACATTCATTTCAGACTTATTCTCACCCTCCTCTTCTCCACTCTCTGCATCAATTTTCATTTTCACACTATCTTCCTTAGACCTGCTCAGAGCAAACAAGCAGCCATGTTTAAAACATGTTTAAAAAAAACCAAACACTTTCCATAATTTCCAAAATACACACATAATAGCTTTAACCTGCTCATCATTATCTGTGAAAACAGCTGGAGAGCTGAACAACACATGGGGGGAAAAAAAGCATAAGGGAAACTCGGACTGTGCATGTTTGTTATGTCCTTATCATTTTTAGACACAGAAATGGTTGTCTGGAAAAGTGTGCTAATAGGTTTGCACAGGCATCACTTTCCACTTTGAACAGAGCTATTTACATGCAAATGAGGGAAGAAATCTTCTTGTGCAGCATGTTTTAAGGTAATGGGGAAACGGGTGTAGCTCACTTACCAAATATATTTGTGGAATGTCCTTTCTTGGCAATGGGTTTGAGTTCGTTGTGTCCCCAGCCGTACTGCCTGTAGCTGTCCCACGCGTGCTTCATCATCTAGTGAACCACAGATACCAGAGGGCGTTAGTAAGCCTCATGAATATAAAGCAGTGTCTCAACTCAGTTTGACATACAAATACAATAGATGTCCTAACCAGGGTCAAAAACAATCAAAACGAGATGACGTAGGACCTTGAGCCTCCGTGGCATTCTTGTGGCGTATCCTTTCACGCTCTCAGATAAAGGTGGCCCCGTATGAGCTTCTCTCATTTCATGCAACAGTTAACATTTAAAGCAGCTGATTGAATGTGGGGCTTTTCTGTAATGTGCACTGATGCGTTTTAGGTAGCAGGTCATAGGGGAAATACACAGTGCTTTGATGACAGAGTTGGAGAATCTGCAATCAGAGATGTTCTTTACCCTGCGGCCCCTGCTGTGGCTTTAACACTGTTTGGTACACTATCTCTCACTTCGCAGAACATTAGCCACAGGGAATCTAGCAATTTTTGCTACTCTTTGTGTGTAGGTGTGTTTCTGGTAGGCAGGGATGAAGTGGAGCTGTGTTTTGCATCAGCGCTGGTATGAGTTGTCATGTCTTCCTTCTCCATGCGTTCTATTAAAATAACACATTCGAGTCTGCTTCTACTCGACATCCTCGTCACCGACATCAAAAACTGATGCAACACAGTATCTTTACACACAACAAACACCCAAGCCATGAATACACCATAACAAAAGCATTTTCTAAGCTCTGTTTTTTTGTATGTTTGATAAGGCTGGTCTCAAACATACATGAACGTTACAGAAGCCTCAAGATTACATCTGCCTGCGAGCGTTTATTTGTTACAGTCCTCCATCCTAAGGACACAAGATCAAATTTTCCTTTACTATTCAAAGTCGGGAACTTCCTGCAGTACAATGACGCAATGTATGCAAGCAAAATGTAAGTGAATTATCAAGCTGTGACATGATATCTGTTTTCCTGCAGCTTTGCTGGCCATGGCAGACAAACCAAAAGAAGTCATCAATAACTGTGATCAAGCATTGGAGTCCTGAAATGAGGTAATTAGATCAGTTGCTATGTTAAACAACACTGCTGAGTTTTGAACATTAACGTGACGTTCCTTTCGCTCGGAGGCGTTTCGCTTTAAGAATAAATTGTGGAAATTTGAGATGAGGAAAAATCTTACACACTACCAAGAGATTTAAGCCACAAGGTCCATATCAAATTTCAGCCCAATATCTAGACTGTTCCTATAGAGTTCCACAAGAATTATGGTATAACTGACACTTAATGGGCTTCTGGAAAAAGAAAAGCAACGTCAGCAAGACCTTTAATATTTGGAAATTCAAATATCATTTCTTCCTGCCTAAGCTAAACTGGTGCCCTCTGCATCTCACACCGGCCTCAACACTCACAACTTGGTTTTCACCAGAGATCTACAGTGAGCTTGTGCTTACACAGACCGCAGCAAAACTTGTAAAACTTTCCAGCAAAGTCAGCACTTCTGTCCACTCCCTGGGACAGGAAAACAGGAAGACAGACGCACAATGAATATCATATACTCTTAGCCTATATATACACAATAGCATACACATACGATTTTAGCCATCTTACACTTTCCCATTTTTCCTGCTTTCAACACGTCGAATTTGAGAACTAACTTTTCACTTGCTGCATAATACATCCCACCTCATTGTAGCGAGATAATCCGTGTTATTCAATTCACCTGTCAGTGGCTTTTACATTGTGGCTGATTTAGAGGCATGTTCTACAGAACAATAATGTATATAAATGCTATATTGAGTGCTCTGAGCAAGAGAAGCCAATTAACATTAAAATAGTCTGAGTAACCAAAAAGACACAGGACATCTGTTATTATTCAATCCTACTAAAGCCATAATGTAGCCTGGCAAGTAAATGTATTGAGTGCCTTTTAATCTTTTATTAAAGAATATTAGCAACACCAAAAAACATACACTGTTGGACAAGGAATACGCGGAAGAAGTGGATCTAAACACAACAAATGAAGTTCGGATGAAGGACAAGGACACAACAAGTGAAATTGTGCCTTGTGGGCATGTTTAAGTCTTAAAGGATAGGACACGCATCCTGAAGCCAAAGATCTGAGTTACTCCTGCAAAATCTCTGCACAGCTTGCTGCAGAAGCTCCCACAAATCTGCCCATAAACACATCCATCACAGTGTTTTATCCAGTCCTTCAGCTATGGACTGTGTGAACAGACTGACTCAGCTTTATGAAGGTCAGCCTTAGAGGAAGCCTATTAAATTCCTCACTCACAGCTGGGGCACTAATGTCTGTTCTGTACCATACCAGTTAAAGTCTCAGAGCTTCACAATGAACATACTGAGACATCTTTACTCGTTATCATGTTGATGCCAGAAAGAAGCTCACGGTTCTTAGGTGCATTAAATGAAGATATTGTTTGGGGCCCTGATGGTTTTTCTATGCTGTACTGAAAGACAAGCATGACAGGGAGATCCTTTTAGAGCAAATCGCTCTGTCTGGAGCGCTTCCTAAACACTCAACCTCTGTGCCAGCTGAAGAGAGCAGAAGAAAGCAGGAGTGAAGAAGGAGCATAAAAGGAAATAAAACATGAACAACAAATGCAGGGAGTAAAACATTGTAGGATCAGTGCATGTTATCAGAATCAGAAACTAGTCACCTTCTAAACTGTCCTTTTCAGCTTGTAAAGAGGGTGTGTGTGTGTGTGTGTGTGTGTGTGTGTGTGTGTGTGTGTGTGTGTGTGTGTGAGTGAGTGAGTGAGTGAGTGAGTGAGTGAGTGAGTGAGTGAGTGAGTGAGTGAGAGAGAAATGGGGAAGGGCTGTATAGAGTTACATTATCAAACATTATCTTTAAACTGCCAATTTTGCAGGATGTGGTAAATGAAAGATAAAGGAACAAACAATGGAAAGCAAAATAATGAAGAAAAAGGTGATGTTGCACGAAAGACAAAAGAAGGTGTGATTAACATAGTGGCATTAGACAAAGAAAATTCTGATGCTTGGAAAGAGAGCAGCATTGGCAAGCGGTGCCAACTAGCTCCTTCAGAAAGGACAGGACAAAGGCGTGTAGGAGGAAGTGAAGATTGTTTTACGGAGCAGTCAGTGCTCTGTAATGTGTTATCATGGTGCAGCACACACTTCATAAACAGGGTCTGCAGATGAGCACTGATTTTAGCTTTAGTCGTTACAACAAACTCCTATGCACTCACAATTAATGAAGCTTCTCATGCCCCGTGTCAAAATTCATCACTCATGAACTCATCTCGACTGAACTCTGCAGAAACGTCTCTGCAAGTCAGTTGCTGCTTTTCAACACAGCGTGTGGCACCACAGTAATTCGGTACCACCAGTTTCTGCTGGTGTCAGGCTGACACTTGCAAAGGCCTGGACAACATCCAAGTCTAACAGTTAAGAATAATGCATTTTTACATGAGTGTGTTCACTCAGGAGGCATCAAGAAGACAATAACCAGCATGAGTCACAGTGCCACAGCTCCGGCTGTGCCCATGCACTGAAAAACTGAGGCTTAAACAAGTTCAAGACGAGTCCTGAATAGAGGAAGAATCTACTACAACAGACATATTCTTACTTTGCATTGAGTCTACATCACAGATCTGATATAAAATCAGACACTAACTTTTTACAAATCCTATGAAACCCACCTTCTTTCCTCCATCCCATCTCCATTTTCCTTATAGCACTATGACCACGGTGGTTGTGTAGTTGGTATTACAGCCTATTTCAGCTGTCTTTTATGCATATGCTCAGTTATTAATCTGGCACCAGTATCATCCAGGACACAGTATCCGAAAGGCATTCTGCTCCTCCTGCCAACAATCACCAGCACTCTGACACACGACCACCAGCAGCAAGCCAACTCCACGCTGAATGAGTCAAGTGCACACTACATGCAGCTAATCAACATCCCACAAGCCCAGATCAACTCTGCAGACTCTCAGCTTATCCTGCTCCGTTTAGTTTAGTCACCACTGAGAACACAGTGAGCACAAAGCACAGAAACCTGCAGGTCCAGGTTTAATTCCAATTTTTAAGAAGGAAAGAGCCAAACAATTTCTCTAAGCAAACACATCACTGTTAACTTTTATGCTGCATTTTCTGTTTCTTGAGTGAGTCTCTAAGCACTGGCTCCACTGCTCTCTGGCAATGACTCCTGAACCAGACATATCATGTTTAGCCATGGCAGCACAGCACACAGCAAAATGTAAGGAGAAGCTTCTGGATGATTTGGTGCAGGTCTTCATCAGATAAACACACAAACAAGTTTTATGTAATTGTGGAATTCCATAAAAGTAATATTTAACCCAGTAAACATTCTTTAATGTAAAATGGAGTTACACGAGATTGAGCCTGGTTGCTGCTTTTAAATATATAAACAGGGGCTACTGAGTTCTAATGCCAGAAAATTATGTGGAAATGATTGTTCTATGTATGTCAGGAGGCGAGCATAATTAAGTCTTAAATTGTAAGGATTAAAGTTAGTTTTACTAAGTATATGAATATATATTTATATAATACACGAGTTTCGCTATTTGAGTTGAATTCCAAAAATAAATGAAATACATACATGTATACGTACATATATATACACACACACATCTATCTCTACACACAGACACACACACACGCGCGCGCATAGTGCAACAATAAATACAACTAGCAATTCACACAATTTAAAAAAAGAATAATAAAATGGTACATGAACATACATGTAATAAAATATAATAAACATAAAATATAGTATTATACAGATGTATAATGTATGAGAATGACCATGAATTTATATATAATGTATAAGAATTTATACCATGTGTTAAATCAATAAAATCCTCATCGTACAGAGGAACTAGAAATGCAGTGAGCCGTCAAACAGATATGTAACTCTGAAAGCTTAATAGTTAGTGTGACTGCAGAGCTTCACTCTGCTGATTTTACTGCATGATCAGTTAGATCAGACCCTGGAGAGTCCAATTCTTCACACCTCACAGGAGCAGCAAGGTATTCATTTCTGAGTGTAGAAAGCGTCTTCCTTCTCAGCTTACAGAAGGTTCGCGCATGACACAGACAGCAAGGGACACAGCAGACAGAGAGATGGAACAGGGTCAGCGGCAGGGAGGATGATGATGGACAGAAGCACAAACCGCAGTGCACACAGTGGCACACAAGCACAAACACAAAACCCTGGCAGATGTGATGAAAGCTCTACTTCCCTTCTCTCTATTTTGCTTCTCAGCTCAAGCGCTTGCTACAAGCTAATCCTCACATGTGAAATGAAGCCAAATCTCATGCTTAATCTGTTCAAACATGGACTCGAATGAGGTGTGCTGCTGAGGCAATAGCCTGGGGAGAGTGGCATTGTAGGTGCATCTTGTTCCCGGTCACGCTATTCAAGGTGAGCGCGGCGCTAATTAAAGCACAGCTCACAGGCGAAATGCTTTCACCTGAAATATTGTAGTTGAGCATTCTTCATGATGAAATGACACAAGATAAAGACCAATCCATTAAAGAATATTTATGCATTTTTATTTGCCATTTTGTTTAAAAAAAAAATGTTTGTTTTTTTTTAGATGACTAGTATTGGTATATTAGTATTGGAATTCTACTGTTTTATTTGTCCTGTTGAATTTCTAACTGAAATTTAACATGATACCAAGGAGCTCCAAAGTAAAACATCAACCATTATTCTTTTTCTACCTTGCTAGTTTTCATTCATTTGTCAGTTTCCACGCACCAGCTCTCCTACTGCTCAGCAATTACCATTACAGGAATTAAAGTTCTGTAGAGACCGGAGCCTCTCCCAGTACACCACGATCCATCACAGGACACCATGCACTCACTCAAACACACACACCCACACCCAAGGGTAATCCATCCATGGTTGTACAAGGTGGGAGGAAATCATATATATATATATGCAGTGTGCTTTAGTACAGACAGTTGAGCAAAATTGAAAGTTGTAAAGTGAAAGTGAAGGGTAGTAAAAACCTTTCCAGAGAAACAGAATATTTTAAGTCCTCCAACAGCTAGAGCTGAGAACGATGAAACGTGGCTGACAAATAATTGTCTGTTTTAGGGCTTTGACGATTATGGCGATTGTAAAATATTCATTAAATTATTGCCACAAATAACTGTAATCGTTTAATTTGAATCCTTTATAAGTTGTCACTTGCAGTATATGATTAATGCACCTAACACTTTAAATATTAAAGATTTTATAGAATGTGTTTAATTGGGAAATTCTGGTATCAACAGAAGCTATCGCAATAAACTGTAACCATAACAGAAAAAGCCATAAATGTCACAGCTATGGTAATTTCGGCACTGCGACAGTTTCCGGGTTGAGTCCATGTTTGCCACATGGTTCACTCTGAATTAAAGTGACATTGCATTGTTTGTCAAAATACACATGGCTTGACATGCAAACTTCACCATAAAAGTGCAGAAGTTAGTAAGTGGACCTTAAATGAAAAATCTATAAACTACATGAACATACTACATACAATAAACTACATACACAGCTTGTTCTATTATTACATGGTATGTTGTGGGGGAATATGCTGGAAATCATAAACAAAATCATGTGACAGGCGTGATGGGGTGGATGAGTGAACCCAAAGTCTGCATCTCATTCTTCTTAACCTTTAGCACCAGCGATGCTGTTTTTTCTTCTGGCCTTTCTTTAGTCTACTGCTTGCACAATGCAGAAAAAGAGAATGAAAACAGCGTGGATTAAAACAAATGATAATACAAACTACGTTAATAGTTAAAAATAAGCCTCTTGAAGAGATTTTCCTTGTATTTGCATTACATTTAACACTGATTTTAAATCAAAACAAAGTAATGCGAACTCTCCTATAAGCCGTGGCTCAGTGGGAAGTTACAATGGCAGCCGATGTGAAAGCTTCTGCTCTGCTTATGCACCGTATCTGCTGGAGTGTGAACCAAGTGTAGGGGTGCTGAAGGTTACGGGTGGTACAATGCGCAATAATTGCGGTTATCTGAAATAACCAAGGTTAGACTAAATAATCATGACCGACGGTTATTTATTACTCATGCCAGGCCTACCAACAGCTGTGAAGGCAAAGTGCTTCTGAGGCTGCAGGAGGTGAAAACAAGTGGAGAAATGGTGGATGAAGTGGTTCATCTCACAGGAGCTCTGAGACTGTACATTAGGACCCTCCTATATATTGTTGCTGTCATGCGGAATCCTCATATCTCCAAAACCGTTATTTTTCAGGAAATGAAAAAAACGCCGTACCTTATCTGCAGTGCACAGGGTTTAGTCTGCGTTGCAGTGGATTGTCTTGCGCTAAATTCCTGTTCTCAGACGAGCACCAGAACTAGCGGGGGTCAAGATTTTTTTTTCTTTGAGCCCAGTGTTTTACAGACATTTACCTCAGAAGACGTGTTGATTCGTTGCGACTCTTATTAAGGAGAAATCTCCCGCGGAGTGAAGAAGAGGTGGACAGTTGAAGTGTCCAATGGAGTTATGAGATTTGCGCTCAAGCTATTTTCAAGACTTTAGATTGGTTAATAACTTGTAAAAATAACAGACCCACGTGGGGACTGACGAAATTGACCAAATTTTGACATGCGAGGTTTCCGCCCGACAACGACGATATCTTGCTAATCACCAAGTAGGCAGATTTGTGGAAATAGGAAAGTGCTACGAACATACTTACTTTGTTTAGAGAAGCCAATCGACATTTAAAAAAAAAAAAAAAAAGCCCTGTCATCCACAATGTAGTGTGGCTTATTTATTGCTGTCAGCTACCAAGATAGTGTGCTTAACAATGTACTGTCACTAACTGCAGTACTTAATGTACCAAATAATGTGTTTGCTCTGGCTTCTACCTCAGCCAGTAGAAACGGAATTTCATTTGCTGATTTTTTTTTCTTTTGGCACCAGTGTCTGGGTTTCTTAGTTTTGTGCCACGTTGAATACTCATGACTCATAACGTGTCATTTCTACTGGTTATATCAAAAGGCTATCTGGGGGCATCACCTAGGTGGGGTTGATGTGCTCGTTCAAGTGTACAGGTTTTTAAACAGGCCAAATGTAGGAAGGATGCAGGAACATTTTCTGTGCTTATGTCTTTTTTTTTCTTTCTTCTGTGTAAACTGTTTGTGTGCATTTTCCACATTATACTTACTCGGATTTTTTTTTTAGCAGTACGTAGATAAGACTGTTTTTTTAGTACTTCTTTCTTGTCTTTGATGTGAAAGATATCAATATCTTCAGGTTTGAAACGGTCCACAGGTCCAGACAATGATCCAAAGCACACAAGCTTACTTCACAAACATAAGAAATGTGAACTTTTGGAATGGCCAAGTCAAAGTCCAAGTCCTAAAACCTAATAAAATGTGGCAGGACCTGAACCATGCAGTTCGTGCTTAAAGACCTACAAACGTCAAAGAGCTGAAGCAGTTGTGCTTCACTGTAATTAACATCTAACACTAACACTGTAATTAACATCTACTGAAAGTGTTTGGATGCAGTTATTGCTGCTTAAGGGGCTTTATAACCAGCTACTGAAAGGAAGGGTGCAATCACTTTTTCACACCGGGGGGGATCGGGTGTTGAATATCTTTTCTTAATACAGACAACACATTGTTGTGTTTTTTGTTCCCTCTGGGTTTCTTTTATGGATTATTATGTTTTGGTTTCAGATGTAATGTCAGACAGTGTTGTGCACAAATTCAGGAAATTCAGATGAGAGGAACCTTTTCATGGCACACTACATGTGATTTAACCTGATAGTGACAACATGAAAAGTGTACATTAGAGTCTTGTACTGAAATATAACTGTGTTCATACTGGGTCAGTGTAAAGAAATGCAAATTTTGGTATTCAAGCTTTGTACGCAGACACTGTATTACTGTGCATTTTATGCATCTGTAAGTGTTTTCCACTTGCACCTGCTTTTCACTCCTTTGATATCTTGACATTTTGATGCCCATGACACATAAACAATGAGGAGAATTAAGGTCCCCTTGTGAGCAGCAGATGGCCCTGCTGTGAGGCTTCCACTGAAACAGGGCAAGATGGACCATGCCCTACAGGACACTTCTGTTTATTTGTGTGTGTGTGTGTGTGTGTGTGTGTCCGTCCACACGTGAGCCCCAGAGTGGTCAACATCCTATGGTGAATGGCAGATGTCCCTTCTGCGACCTACACAAACCTGAAGTGGAGGATAATTATAAACCGATCAACATTCCCTCCTCCTACACCTGTATGTGTCATATGAGCGGTGTTCTGCTGCTCAGGCAGATGGCTTTTCAATAGCCTCTCACCACATGTCTCTACAACCCCAGTCTCTTTATGACGCTGCAGATATCCAGGCCATAATAAGGACAGGTTTAAAAGCCCGCTGTCCACTTCTTCAGGGTTTACAATCTATCAGAATCACTTCCTGACTACCACATGTAAAATATTGTGTGTGTAAAGCGTACGTGCGAGTAAGAAGTGTCCTTTACCGCAACAGTCTGGCACATGTGATGACATTACCACAACAGAGTTTCAGAGCAGAACATGTAGCTAACTTAGTCTTATTTACGTAACTAATACTTTCCATATTAGAAATGTACAATAAGGGAAGTGCTGCTCCCAGTTCCTGTTAGAACAGGTTTTATAGATTTGCACCTAGAGAACTGCACATATCACTCCACACACTCTCACCTCTCTGATCTTGTCCCGTTTCTCTTTAACATCGGGGTCTCCAGGGTCTCCATCATTGATACCCACCAGTTTGGGCATGGGTACTGGGGGCAGAGGCTTTGGCCCATCCTTTTTCAGTTCCTTCATCACTTTAGTCTTTTCGGTCTGGATCTCTGCCCTCAGCTCATCTTTGGACTTGCGAAGCTTCTCCTTGGCCTCCTGCAGTGCACGTTCGTGATCTGCCCGGATTTTACTGCGGAGGCTCTCCTCCTCTTCCCTAGAAGGGCACAAGCACAGCAGGGCATAGAGATTAATAAAGGATGACATCAGTTACATCATTTTCAGTCACTTTAAATGTTATGTTATCACAAAAAGACATAGTACCCAGATGTTGATATAAAAAGTTTATTTTTAATGCTCTGGCTTTCTGGGGTTACATCTTTCTTATCTTGTTAAGGCATGTCCAAAACACAGATGAAGTATTCCATGTTATTCCCCTTAGCCTGAACTGAACTAAGACCAAGAGATATCAGACAAATCCCATAAATACATACAGACACTGCGTCTCAATTTGAGAAAAGCAGAGGCAGCACTCAAGCTAAATAAATGAGGAGCAACAAACAAATGAATGCAAGAAAGGTGGAGAAGGTTTTTTGCATACAATGACACAAAGAGATATATGTGAAGGTAAACCGGATGACGCAAACCCGGCCATGACGCTCCACACACATCTTGTTTTTATCATAAAGGATTGTCATAAACAAAATTAATGCTACAGACTGCTGCTACCTGCCATTTTAGGAAAAAATGTGGGTCTGAACGCGTCACAGATTAATGACATAAAACCCCAGACAAGTCTTCTCATGTGCGTCATATTCTGATGCATCTTGATTGTCGTGCAGTCAGACATAACAACTAAGATCCTACAGTGTGACTGACATGGTTATCATGTTTGTACAGTCTGACTAGCAACAATCGCAAATGATTATAAACAGCTGTACAGTGTGTGAGCCCAGCTTTAGACAAAACTGCATTCTGGCTTATACAGTAAACTCAAATCTTTGGTGAGCAGGATACACACTTGGGTAACAATCAAAACACAAAAGCAGGAAAAGAAAATTACAATAGACTGACAACTATTCTGACAATAACTGATCTGTATTATCCAGCATAAAATATTCAGTTTTTAATCGCTATAGACTGTAGTGTTAGCCCATTGCGAGTTTCAGCTGAACAAACAAGCAATTTGTAAGATATCAGTAACTCCACAGATTGTAGCAAAACTGTTAAATACTCACTATTAGAACAAATGTACAGTGAAAGTAGAACAAAAGGAGGTTCGGTTGTGTTAAAACTCTGATCACACCTTCCTTTTATACATGTCCTAATCTGAGAACAGGGCTGCTGAGGTTAAGTGGCTTTACCAGAAAACAATTGTGAGTAATTCAGTTAGGTGGCAATAGATGTTTTCAGACTCTAATGTTTCCAGTAAAAGACTTGATCAGACTAAAAGGTCTGTACCGATGACGGTAAACACCAATAACCACCAGCATTACACTGGAGCCTGAGCCTAATGTTGTGCACTCTCCCAGGACATTGTATTACATTCAACTACAAATCTCTCTTAGCTGGGACTACTGAGCTCACTGATTGCCTTCATTTTTGTCTGGTACATTTCTGCCAGGTTTCTTCTTTGTACTGCAGGTACACTCTAGCATCAGAGCATACTTGCCTGAAGTATCAGGGTAAAACACAATTAGGAAAACATCGACAGCTTTCTGAACCAACTGGCCGAACAGACACACAGGGAGACAGATGAACAAATGAAAGTGCACCATTTCAATCACACTACACTCGACAGTCTCAGATTATTTAGCACATAGGTTGTTTTTTAATACTCTGTCTTTTTGGGGTTAAGTCTTCAACATCTTGCTAAGGCATGTCCAAAACACAGAAAAGTATATAATGTTATTCCCCCTAGCCTGAACTAAGACTAACAGACATCAGACCCCAACAGACCCCAACAGACATCAGACCCCAACAGACATCAGACCCCAACAGACATCAGATCCCAACAGACATCAGACCCAACAGACCCCAACAGACATCAGACCCCAACAGACCCCAACAGACATCAGATCCCAACAGACATCAGACCCAACAGACCCCAACAGACATCAGACCCCAACAGACATCAGACCCCAACAGACCCCAACAGACATCAGACCCCAACAGACATCAGACCCCAACAGACCCCAACAGACATCAGACCCCAACAGACATCAGACCCAACAGACCCCAACAGACCCCAACAGACATCAGACCCCAACAGACCCCTACAGACATCAGACCCCATCAGACCCCAACAGACATCAGACCCCAACAGACCCCAACAGACCCCAACAGACATCAGACCCCAACAGACATCAGACCCCAACAGACATCAGACCCAACAGACCCCAACAGACATCAGACCCCAACAGACATCAGACCCAACAGACCCAACAGACATCAGACCCCAACAGACCCAACAGACATCAGACCCCAACAGACCCAACAGACATCAGACCCCAACAGACCCAACAGACATCAGACCCCAACAGACATCAGACCCAACAGACCCCAACAGACATCAGACCCCAACAGACATCAGACCCAACAGACATCAGACCCCAACAGACCCCAACAGACATCAGACCCAACAGACCCCAACAGACATCAGACCCCAACAGACCCAACAGACATCAGACCCCAACAGACCCCAACAGACATCAGACCCCATCAGACCCCAACAGACATCAGACCCCAACAGATCCCAACAGACCCCAACAGACCCCAACAGACATCAGACCCAACAGACCCCAACAGACATCAGACCCCAACAGACATCAGACCCAACAGACATCAGACCCCAACAGACCCAACAGACATCAGACCCCAACAGACCCAACAGACATCAGACCCCAACAGACCCAACAGACATCAGACCCCAACAGACCCAACAGACATCAGACCCAACAGACATCAGACCAAGAGATATCAGACCCATAAATACATATAGACACTGTCTCACTGAAGAAAGCAGGTGCAGCACTCAAGTAAATCAAATGAGGAGCAACAAACAAATGAGGGCAAGAAAGCAGGTAAAGTTTTTTTGCATACAATGACACAGGAAGATATATATGAAGGTATAAAATTATGGCCTTCCAAAAAAAATAAATAAATACGGGGTCTATTTCTGTACTTAACCCATACATAAGGCGCACCATATTATAAGGCGCATGCTAAAACATACGGTCTACAAAAAAAGGTAACGGAAGCAAAACAGTGAGTTTAGTTGAACTTTATTCTACTATTTAACAATACACACACATTATATTTTAATCAATCTTCTCCCACAAATCCATCAAAGTCCTCATCTACAGTGTCTTCTTAACTTGGCGCAGTTCATTTTCTTGCTTCCTCCCATTCCGAACCATAGATTCATTGATGTTGAAATCTTTCGCAGCTGCTCTATTCCCATTTACAACCGCGTAACTGATAGCCTGTAGGACTTTAGACAAACAAATGTCGTCGTCTTCTGATTTTTATTGGCGGATGGCAAACCAACTTAAAGTGCATTTACCGCCACCTACTGGACTGGAGTGTGGAGCGCATATAGGTTAGGAAGAAACAAATGTTGTTTTGCAACATACCGGTAGTACACCTACCGGAGTCGTGGTGGAGGTAAGCGTACATACTGCACGTATTACGCAATGTTCTCTGATTGGTTTATCACTGCCAGCGTACATAGTGTACATATTACGTTCCTGTGTCAGCGGGAAATGGTCCGACAGTCAATCAAGCGGAGCGCTTACCAAAGTCGCACAACAACATTTTTACAGATTTTGGAACTCAGTGCACACACACAGTAAGGCACACCGGATTATTAGGCGCACGGCCGATTTTTGAGAAAATGTAAGGCTTTTAGGTGCGCCTTATAGTGCGGAAAATACGGTACATTAAAAAACCCAAAATCCTGTAAACACGGATGACCAGGAAAATGCATGATTTATATTCAAATAAGACCAGAGGCATGCGTGTCTTAGGGGGCTGTGTTCACTGAGGATCAGTGTCCTTTACATCAGGAGAAGATCTTTCCTGTTTGCTTCAGCAGGCACTGAAGGTCTGCGCCAGGGCCATTATTCAACCTCGTCATTACGCTTAACTAAAGTCTCGTTTTCTGCCTTTCACAGTGAGAACAGAGTGAGCAGTAGAAATCTATTTTTACGATTCATGCTTTTTCAAGACTACGAGTGGGTGAGGGGGTTATGGGGGGGTGTTGAGATGATGACTGACACTCTGAAAGGGGGACAGGGTTCAAACAGAGCACTTAGACACTCAGAAATATGTACGCTTTGGTAACGTTCTATAACTGCTGGATAAAATGATCCGATTTGCAAGCATTTGAATGTTAACTAACTACAATACACAAAGTACAGTACAAAACACTTGCACTTAAAAAGTTTTTCAATAGTCAGTAATCCTTGCCAAAAAAAAAAAGAAGACAAAAAGTGTGGTGTTAGTTTCTGAGGATTTCATGGTCAGTAGATTTACAGGGACTGCTGTGCTGTAAAAACGGCAGCGGCAAACAAAAACGAAAACAAAAAAGATTCCTGAGTGGCAAGAACACAAAAGCATGCTATCTGAGGTGGAGGGAAATACTCCGTCTCCTGTCGGTCAAAGTGACAATAACATATTGTGGGTGTATGTGAGCTCATACATATGACAAAGTACAGACAGCGCTTCGCCTGCTGCAATATCACAGACGCACAAAAAACAAAACAAAAAACAGTTGGCTGGATTTGCATGGGGGGTTAAAAAAGAAAATATACAAATGCACCTATTTCAAACAAACATCAGCTTCATTTGGATGAGCGTAAAGCCACAGGTTTCAAAACAAGCATGAACTTGGGGGTCTCTCACTGCAGAATACACAACAGACAGTGTAGCCAGCCAAGGGGCAGTTATTGTAAACCATTGTTTCTACACACACTGGTTTCTACCTCAGCTGGTAGAATTAGTGTCTGTGTACATCACACTTGGATCTAAAACGATTCAGCAGTACATTGTGTGTTATACTGGCTGCTTGGAGTTCATTTCAGTGGGATGATGAAGGTGGAAACGTGAGAACATGTATTTATGTTATTTTAACATATAAGGCATAAACAAGCTAACCATATTATTAGCATTGCCATAAAATACATCAGTTCCACTATGACAGTTCCACTGATAACACGGAACACTTTAATTGGGAAAAATAACAATACAATAAATCCCGGTCTACTTTTCTTTTGCACTGAACAGCACAACCACATCTCTGTGCCATAGTGAAGCATGAGAGTAGCTTTTATATAGAACCGAGAAGAGAGAAAAAAAAAGCAACATCCCAATTGGCTGATCCTGTTTCTCATCACAGCAGCTGGTATCCAATTAAATGAGATTTAAAAAACAAATGTTATCATAAAAGACTTTATTAGAATCAGTAATGACAAAAAAAGCCTACATTTTAATGGCTTACAGCACCCGGTTGCCCAAGCACAGCGTCAGATCTACTGCTGTTATATTGAGATGGACCACTGTGTGACCAGTGCTCATTTCAAAGCCACTTCATGTCATTAACAGGATCCCTTAAAATGCCATTCTTCACTGCTTGTCTTGTTTGCACTCTCATACAGAGTATGCTGTGGTAATTACACACCACGCTCCCATCTCAAGTGATGTTTGAAAGGCAAATATCAGACACAGGACAGGGTGATGGGCTGTTTATTCTCATCTGTAAACTGGGAGACTTGTTGCCAAGCAGCCGTGCATAAAAATCATATATTTAGCGGTGAAGGTTTGTAAATGATTATCTGAAAATATTATCCACACAGAGAAAGGAAATGTCTTCTCTTTTAGTAAGACAAATTAGATAGTCGCTCAACAGTAATAAATTTGACAATAATGGCCAGAAACCATTTGTTCGCTTGACTATGATCCTTTGCGCCCAGCCGTATGAAAATGTCTGGATGACTGCATTAAATTTAAACAACCATCCAGAACCTCAGGAGCTCGCCGTTTAAAAATTACAGGACTTGAAACACCATGAAATGAGAGCAATATGAACTTATTTCATGTTTAATGATGACTAAACAAAGCTACAAATTGTACTCTGCTAAAATATCAAAACAAAGAATCACAGAATCATTCTGCAGGAAAAGTAGCCCTTCATGGAATTTATGAACAATGTTAACTTTAATAAAGCACACAAGGGCATCCGGCCTGAGCAAGCAGAGGAGCATGACGGAACATGAGACTTCAGGTGTGCTCACATGGACTTCCATGTTCTACAAATTGTTCAGGAGTCAAGGTGCAACTCACTCCAATGACATAACATCTTGAACATAAAATGAACTCCTAGTGTCCGGTTAGGGCTGGGCGATAAAACGATAACGATATGTATCGCGATAGACACGTGATCGATATCAATAAAAAATGTGTTCGATATTTTTTATTCTTCGATGGAAGAAAACAGAGGTTGCGAAGCAAGTTTGGTTGCATTTACAAAGGTACTCACTCTCTGGTAACCTAGCAACGTAGGGAGTGACATGTACAATCATGTAACAGTATCAAGTTTGGTTGCGCCATATCGTTGTCTCGTGCTGATCTGCTGGATTTCTCTTCAGTAACCGGCGACTGATAAGCAGAAAATGAGCCGCAGCGAGCGAGGAAATTGTAAATAAAAGAGGAAATGTCAGCTCGCCAGTATGGCAGTTTTTTGGATATTATAAGTCTGACCGTAGTCAGACCAACGTCGTCTGCAAATTGTGCAAGACCATTTCTCTATGTTTATATTTAACACTTTGCACTATTTTATTACACTTTATTAAGCATTTCTTACATTTTCTTTCATTTTGCACCTTAAATGTTAAGATATAATTGTTAAGTGTTCATTGTGATTTTAGACTTATGTTTACATTTTAATTATTTGAGTTTTCCATGGTTGTTGACATTTCTGTCTTACTGAGGGGATTATGATCAGAGGAAGGATAAGTTTAAAATAAAAAGGTTTAAATGTAATAAATTTTTCTCCTGGTCCTTATTTTAAATGGGTCATAAAAATATCAATAATTATCGATATCGACCGATATGAAACACTGATATCGTGATACAGTTTTCAGCCATATCGCCCAGCCCTATGTCCAGTTCATTCCAAGGATGTTCATTAGGGTTGAGATCATGGCTCTGTGTAGGACACTCAAGTTTTTCTACATCAGCAAACCATGCTTTTCGTCCACCATCCGTCATGCTGGAAAATGTTTGGGACCCTTATTTCCAGTGAAAGGAAATTGATACAACATACAAAGACAATCTATGCAACTGCTTCAGACTTTGTGGTAATAGTTTGGAGAAGAACCTGATATGAGTGTGATGGTCAGGTATCCATAAACCTTTGTACATATAAAGCAACATGCATCTAAATAATGAATCAAAAACATAATCTAGAACACAAACAGTTCATCCCAGTCAATGTAGGAATTAATTACCTAACTGCCCATTCATTTTTAAATCATATATTGCAAGTCAAACCTTCTTTGTGATAAAAATCTGTCTGACTAACTGGAAAGAAAGCAGGGCAATAATCCAGGTCAACATCTTACATTTCCATTATATGGACCATATAAAGGCTTTTTCTCCTCCTCCTTTTCCTCTTCTCTCTCTCATATTCCCCGGAGGTCTTTGCTATCTCTTTTAGACAGTGCGCTGTGCAGCTGTTTGTTCCTAACTAAATCACTCTGAACTAGTGGGCACTTGGGGGAAAATGCCTCATGGTATCAAATGATAAAGAAGCCTTTTAAGCAAACAGCACCAGACTTAAAGGCTTTCTACTGACATTCCACGTCATCTATCCTTTCAGGCCACTCCTGCCTTTTTCCATCTTCATCTCCGTATAATGAATAGTAGATACACAAGAGACTCGTCTCTGTGCCTATTATTTACAACTATTCATAAATACAAATACAGCATTACAGCTAAGGAAATCTGGTACAGATACAGAACAGCCCGTACAGTATTCTCAGATTTCCACGACTATGCCATTCAGCAGCTTGTTGTGACTGTGCAATTCCCCGTTCTGTCCAGGGAATTTATCTCAGTCTCTCCCAACAACCTAAAGCTAAAGTGCCACTGATCTTACCTTGCACTTTTCTTTGCTTTTTTCTCCCCTTTTAGCTACTTTATTCTTTTAAAACTCTTAACACTGCGTCATATCAATAGTTTAGTATGATAAGAGCGCTCAACAAGTATGCAAGTTTTTACACAGATCGTCCAAAACACAGGTCCCCTTTGTACTGCCAAAGCAGCTCTGCTCCATTGACACATGGACCCCACGAGTCATCTAGCCATCACAATTTTATCAATTTGTCAGATTTGCTCGTATCCTTACGCTTGCACGTTCCCTGATTCCAAAAAATCAACTTTGTGAGGTGACTGCTCACTTGCCGACTAACATATCTCAACCCATGACAGGTGCCACGGTAACAAGATGATCAATGTTACTCAGTGGTTAGGTAAAGCTGAAGTGTGTAACGTGGCACATCACTGTCTGGAACCCAGGTAATTTCCTTCTTCGTGTGAGCACCATGGTTTGGGGCTTTTATTAAAGAGAAAAAGAAAATGAACCATCTGCTTTGCATTGCGGGTGGTGCGGCAAGTGAGCTCAACCACAAGAAAGTTTTGCACGCGTGCAGAATTATGAATATGTGGCAGCCTCAGAGGTCAAAGTTTACTAACTTGGCCAGAAGCAGAACATTTTCAGAGAATGTGTTACAGTTTTCTTAACACTTACTATAACTATCAACAATATAATATAGCTGGCTGAACACTCATGATCCTAACTTCATTGTTAAATAAAAAAAATCGCCAATTGCATCAATCTTATTGCAATACGTCTATGCAGTCATTCATGTAAATTAGTGAAATGTATGCAAGGATGCAGACTGCAATTTAAATATGAAAATGGCTTCATTCATCTTGATGTGGTACTTTGCACGCACATGCCTGCTGATGACAAGGTTGTTTATTTTCAATATCTTTGTCTTCTCACCAGGTACTGCATTTGTAGTCAGGCCTCCATGTTAAACAGTAGAGCCATCCATCCATCCATCCACCTATCTATCCATCTATCTCAGCTGTCCCTTGTAGTAACGGTTATGTTCTGGATTTGTGATGCACTGCATGGAAACTGTGTTGGCTTAAGGGAGGTAGACTAGCATATGTATTTTCTGTTCACTGTCTGTTAGCATCTACTATCAACCTGAAGGCAGTACACAACTTAATGTACATCATTAAGAGGTCAATTAAGGTTTAATAAGTGCTCTGTGTTTTGGACTGATAAAGGTCTTTAGGCAGGAAGGAGACTGATACAGACCACAAGATGGGTTGAAATAGCTGTTATTCAGTATTGTGTGTTAGTGTGGACAACATCTCACACATCACTGAGGTTGATGATGTGGAGCAAAGCTAATAAAGGCTAGGAGAAAATTAAGTACTCGCAAAGCTATAGGACGATTACCTCTGCCAAAAATTATTTGTCAACAATTGTTCTGCATTAATAAAAAGTAGATAAATAAAGATCCTTTCTACCAATCACAATAATGCACACAGTGCAACTTTAATGAACATCACGTCTTACAACGAAGACTGCTCAGACTCGGGTTAAGCTACTGTAAGAACAGACATTTTCCTCCCAGACATTCAAAGCAGTCATTATGATATGGTTTGGCTTCAGTATTGGCAGAAATAAATTTCTTGGATGGCTTTGCGTCTATGAAATGCAGACGCTTATACAGGTCTACACATGCAACTCTACTGGAAAACGTGCTCAGTGCACCTGTTACACATCACCACTTGCAATGTGTAACTATCCATAAAATGCATCACGTCAACAAGACATGGACATGTTGTTATTGGAGACTAATCAACTTGAGATATCAAAAAAGTGAGATGAGGTAACCACATCACACCACCCCACTATCATTTACCTGTCTGCCATTTTGTTTAAATAACAAATTAATTACGTAGAACTGTTCAGAAGTCTCGATCATTGTATACATTAATACTGCTTCACTATGTTACAACTTAGAACACTATCAACCTAAAACTCTCTTCAGGGTTTTAAATATACACAGAAAACAAACAGGAGGGGGAAGAGTGCTAGTTTAGGTGCTTCAGTAAGAGGTAGGTGTTCACCCGTTGTATGAAGATATCCAGTGACTCAGCTGTTCTGACATCTAGGGGAAGTTTATTCTACCACCTCGGTGCCAGAACAGAGAAGAGTCTTGTTTTATACTTACCTCTTACCCTGAGAGATGGTGGGACTAGTCGAGCAGTGCTGGTAGATCTGAGGGAGCGAGGTGCAGTGTGAGGAGTGAAAATAGCTTCGAGATAAGAGGGAGCTGGTCCATTTTTGGCTTTGTAGGCAAGCATCTGTGTTTTGAATCTGATGTGTACAGCTACTGGAAGCCAGTGGAGAGAGCACAGCGGTGGGGTGGTATGTGAGAACTTAGGCAGGTTGAAAACAAGTGGTGTAGCTGCATTTTGGATCATTTACAAAGGACATTTATAGTTGGACCTGTAAGCAGTGAGTTGCAGAAGTTCAGTTAAAAATGACAAGAGACTGAACAATGCACTACACATAGTACACACAACCACAATCATGGGGAAGACTGATGCCGGTTGTCCAGAGGACACTCACTGACAACCTCCATAAGGACGGTAAGCCACAGAAATCATTGTTGAAATGGCTGGTTGTTTACAGAGTGCTGCATCAAAGCATATTAATGGAAAGTTGACTGGAAGGGCAAAGTGTGGTAGGAAATGGTGCACAAGCTACAGGGATGACCGTAGCCTTGAGAAGATTGTCAAGCGAAGCCGATTCAAGAACATGGGGGAGCTTCACAAAGAGTGAACTGAGGCTGGAGTCCAGGAAAAGAGCTACAAGTGTCACATTCCGAGTGTCAAGTTACTCCTGAACCAGAGACAACATCAGAAGCATCTTACCTGGGCTTAGGAGGAAAAGAAGAACTGGAGCATTCCAAGTCCTCATTTCACATGAAAGTAAATTTTGCATTTCATCTGTTAATCAAAGTCCCAGAGTCTGGAGAAAGAGGGAGACTCACAGAATCCAAGCTGCTTGAAGTCCAGTGTGAAGTGTTCACAGTCAAAGATGATTTGGGATACCATGTCATCTGCTCTTGTTGGTCCACTGTGTTTTACAGTCCACAGTCAATGCATCGGTGTATCAAGAGATTTTAGAGCACTTCACGCTTCCATCTGCTAAACAAGCTTTATGGAGATGCTGATTTCCTTTTCCAGCATGACTTTTTCACCTGCCCGCTGTGTCAAAACTACTCTGAACTGGTTTGCTGACTTTGGTATAACTGTTTGACTGGCTGGCCAACTCACCTGACTTGAACCCTATAGAGAATCTATGGAGTGTATTGTCAAGAGGAAGATGAGACACCAGGACCCAGAATACAGATGAGCTAAAGGCCATTATCAAAGCAATCTGGGCTTCCATTACACCTCAGCAGTGCCACAGGCAGATCGCCTCCATCCCACGCCTCATTGATGCAGTAATTTGTGCAAAAGGAGCCCCGACCAAATATTACGTGCATAAATGAACATACTTTACTCAAAATTTTGACTTATGTTTTATAAATAATTTTTGATTATCTTAAAAAATAAAAGTTTCCTTGATGTTCACATCTTTTGAGGCATACCTGTATACCCTTAATGAAATAGTGATTAAAATTTCAGCAAAAGTTCAGCTAAAGTTTTGAAATCCCTTAAGGTAAAACTTATTCAGCTTCTTAGTAGTTTTATTAGTGTGTGTGAAAGAATCCTGTTTTTGTTTTAGCAGACTTGATTGAAATTAACAAAGAATTGGTATTGATAAAGTCCTGTTTGTTTGGTTTATTTGTATGTATCTCTCGGTCCGCAGTTGCCTGTTAACTAGCTAAATCCTGTTTCATCAATTTAAGGTCATAGTAATAGCAAAGTGGAGCAGCCTGGAGCACAATAAAACTTAATTACACGCTCCTCCCTCTGATCTGATTAAACACTCACATCATCACTCTGCCCTGTTGTGCACAGCTGAATTGGTGAGTACAAGCCACATCTTTGTTATAAAGTGATCAAGAAAAAAAACATACAGGCACAACGCACATTTAGCATCAGTCACAATAATTGAATCGTGAATCAGTGAGGAGTGAATGGGTTGCGATCGGACGAGATATGCACCCGTCTGATACTGTAGAACTGAATCAATGCTGGATTGGTGTTGGATTTGACATCATTTCTCTTCTGCTACTCTGGTGTATTTTCACGACACACATTAGACATACATTTCGACACACATTTCGGAAACAAAGTGCCGACAAGAACCACTAAAGCTTTAGAACATACCAACTTCCACAATGGCTAAAATGTTCCTTATCTGAAGCATTATGTACTTCTTAAAATTTCTGTAAATAGTGCTCCAACAACTAAAGATATAACCATGAATCTTTAACTGAGACATTATTCCACAGTATGCAGCACAAATATCTACTAATGCTATGCTTAAATGGGGTAAAAAAATTGTTGTATTACTACCTTACTGCCTCACCATACAAGTCTCTATGCACCCAGAGAACTAAAATGTGTGCCTTGGCTTTAGATAAACGCTCTTTTATCACTGTGTGCGTGTGGCTGTTTTTTTCCGTTAGTGCTATCTCCATTAGCTTACAATGGCTCTGCAGTCTGACAAACTCCACCAAGCAAAACACTCCATCTGCCTCTGAACATTCGGGAAACATTCTTTTACATGCATTCTTATACAACAGTTAGTTGTGGTCCACTAATTTGTCAAGCAGTAAAGAAATTGTGCTTATATTTATTATGACCGCACTAAGAAGTGTGCATCACGTCACTCGTTTGTGTTCAAAACATAAAATTTCATTTACTAGTTCTACACGGTTAATACAGTGAAGTTATCGGGGAAGATGGCAAGCTATGATTTCCATGAACGTAACTTTTGAAGTGTTATGAAATCATTTCGGATCAAGATTTAAGGGACACCAGTTTACCAGAAGCGCCTTTAATAGGGAAGCACAAATCAGTTTGAGCAAGCGTTCCTGCCTTAGGGCTATAACATGAGTGCTACTTCTTCAGGATTCATTTCCACTAATGAAGCAAAAATAAACATAACATTTGGTTATGCTGTGTCTGAAAGGTCAGCTACTCAATATTTAATTTTTGTTAGTAGAGCTGTTGTATAAAAGGTTGTACTGCACTCTTAATCATGCCGTTATAATGAAGATCGGCACGGAAACGCCACCTACACTGGTGCTCAGCTGTGCCGATACTCAGGTTAAAACACACTCGTGCTCAAGTGTTTATCCTTATACCTCTTCATCTAAAGATTATAACAGAAATCACCTATATCTATCTCTGAGTGTCCCAAGCCCCCAGTTAAGCCGTGAACTAGCATTCATTGAATCCCGTTAATTACGTTTTTGGGTCACTCAGGAATAAAACCCCGGACCAAACAATAGAGCAATGAAAGTTCTGCAAATCTGCTTACTACAGTCTGGCTACACCTAGTAGACGCACAGCTCAGCAAAACAGAGGCTGCACTTTTTAAAACATTTCCTTCCCTTGCATCACAGTAATGTAGCATCTCCATTTAAAAATGGAATAAAAATTCTATCAAAAGATGTAAGGCTCGGTATAGAAGTGCTACAAGACCACATCCTCCTGTAAGCACGGGGATACACCTTCATCTTAAACCTGTTTACTTCAGGTCTTCTTTTCTCCACTTGGTGGATTAGCTTTGGCAGGTGTGAGCTAACTCAATTAGTGAGATCTTCATAAGGCTCTCTTGATTACTTCTAGATACACTGAGCCTCTGGTGCACACAGCTACATATGCTCACTTTCTACTTATTCAACGATCGGATTAGGAGAAGAATTTTAGGTTCTGCAGGACGTTATTACACGGATTTATCATTATGAAAAATTACCATTCGAGAATTATTAAAGTAATATCCATTGCAGAATCAGCCTCTGGATTATAAAGTCTTCGGGGGAAAGAAACACTAATCAAATGAAGAAATCCAGAGAAAACATCCCAATGCTTACTGATAAAGCACTCATTCAATTGCAAATACTTAATACATAAAGAATAGCTCATAGCAATATAAGAGAGATCAACAGTTTTAGTAATTCTCAAAGAACATTTATAAAAACAATTTTTAATGCAAATATCAAAAAAGTCCCAAATACCTCTGTTTATTAAAAAAATAAATAAATAAATAAGTTTGGAAGACAAAAAATAAAAGATTTTTTTTTTAAATCATTTAGCATGTTAGAGACCTACTTCTTTCCCTGTTGTTGTCATAAGGCGAATTTCTATCTATCTATCTATCTAATCCTATCCTTTCTGATCAGGCAGTGAATAAACATGAATTTTTTTTTTTGTGTCATAACGCTAAATGCTGAACCATTTAAAAAAAATATCACAAGGGCCTAATGTAGTCTTTAGTCTCGAGTTTCTACCGCTTATTAGTCATGTATTGTAATGAGAGTACTGATTAACGGGAACCGAGCCTTACAACACCAGACCGAGCCTTAAAACACCAAAAAGTAATTGATCTTACAAATGTAGAGGTTTCGGTCTGTTTAAACCCAGTGCTCACTAAATGTGCTTCCCAACTGTCTTCATTTTGATCATGTAAATTGGAAGTAACCTTGAAGTGAAAGTCATGCTGAGCTGTAAATGTAATGCAGGACTTTAAAGAGTTTTGCAAGCTACAATTTCAAAGCTTTGATGCCCCATTTCTCAAAAGTGATTCTGATAAAATAAAGTCAGAGGTGTTTATAGTGAGCTGAATCTCCACATTTGAAATGTAAATGCCATCAAATTTAGCTGCTTCCAGTGTAACTGACCTTACAGCATCACAGCACCTGAACTCTAACACAAGGCAACAAGAGGACAGGCACGTGATCGGCAGCTACGTGATGTATACAGCTTATTGGGGAAAGCGCAAGCTCTTTATTTTAGTCGTAAGTCTTAACTCCTTTCATGTGATTCCACATGAACTTATTTTCACATGAACCGAATAGCTGCACACATCCTAAACAAGAGAAACTCTTTGATTTCTCATTTCTTGCCCTGATGAAAGGCTTTGGCCAAAAAACTAATTGGAACAGTTTTGTCATTGTACACAGAAAGCTTGTGCCCTATCGATTTTCACTGCTTGCAATTTAGTATTAAAAAAAACTTGATAAATGATCGTCTGGAACTGGTAGCCTTAAAAAAGCTGGAGTTACACACAGGTCCACCATGTGCGGTTTAAGAAGAGGATAAGAGAATGTAATGCTAATATCAGCTGTGCAGTAGTTGACAGACATAGATATTGGATTTTTAATTGATTCTACAGAATTGTGCAGATAAAAAAAACGGTAACGAGAAAATACAACAGTACGTTTTCAGTATAATGCTTTTACCAACTGCACACTTAGCATCCACATGGTGGACATGTTCATAGCTTTGCTCTCTAAATGTATTAAAGTTGATGGGTCTTGCTGCACATGGGATTAAACGATGGATCAAGTGCCGGTATAAAATCACCTCCTGCAGTTCACTACTCATTCACAAAGTTTGTGTAATTTATTTTTGCCTGTTAGCAAAATATTTTACAAATTTGCATTATTTAAGTTTTGCATTATGTAGTTTTACTACATAGTCACTGATAATTGACACAAGCATAATAACAACAACAATAAGACAAGCGTGGAATAAAGTATAGAAAATGTAATATTTTTATTTGTATAATATAATCATCAGCCAATATTCTTAATAGACAAAAACCCCTGTTTTGCTGCAGTTAATTGTTACAGAGACTGCAATAGTTGGCATAACCTGGAACAGACCACAGAACACACCACGGCACCGACCATGGCCCGGAGCAAGTGATATACAACGCTGTCTACAGAGCTCAGGCCAGGATGAGCTAATCTCTGTGGGTCATGAATGAAAGCAGATGACCAGGCAGCAGAATACATTATTCATGATCAGTGACTCTACTACTGTAAACTCAATAATGCAGCAGAGCTGAGAAACACACACAGTGGCATGAGTAAGCATTCAGACAATTTCTTAATGGTCCAGTACAACCACAAGAAAGGTGAAAAATTATCCATTATTTCTACATCATCTATTACAGCATGATATTGGATATACGTATTGGATATACGTCTTGTAGCCTGAACACCAGCCAGTGTAGTTTTTAACAGATTAAAGTCCACTGTGTTAGAGAGTTATCAGTAAAGTGGGTCAATGTGGCAATGTAATAAATACCCAAACACAAAGCATTACTAGTCATATAAAAAAAACTGCACATATTCTATAGTAATTACATGGTTTTTGGCAAAGATGTCTCTGTAACAGCTGAATGAACTAATTAAAACAGATATCTTAATATTTCTGAACAAACAGCAGTAAGACCTGAGGGGAATAGACCTGCTTCAGCTCTTCACGCTAACTGAACAAGTCCTGCTTACTAACCAGTATATGTTTTTTTTAAACCTAACTAACCTGAGTGGTTGTCATGCTGAACTGACTTTAAATTAACTAAATGAAAGAATTACATAAGGTGAGCATGCAAGAACATGCACTTGTACATAATTCTAGCCTTAAGAAAGTGTTAGCTATGCAGCATATTTATTACTTATTCAAAGAACCAGTCCAAGGAAGAAAAGTGCTATTATTATTGATCTTACAACGTTACCCACACCAGCGCAAATCCAGATTGTAGCATCTTGCATGGAAGCCTTTAAGCACGAGCCTGCTAGCACCGCTAAGCTTCAGTGAGTGAGAATAAAAGCCGTCACCCTTGTTTAGATGTTATACATTCTGTTTTTTGATGCATGCATTTGCAATATGCCTCGCGATATATTAAATACCATGGGAAACCTTTGATATGTACAAGCATACAAAACCTGCATTATTCTGAAATTAATGATTTCTGTTAGTTGGACTGTGCAAGGTGCTGTGATGGATCAAAACACAGCACTGCAACATTCTTCAGCATTTCAGTGACCTTTTTATATTATTATTTCCCACAGTGTATAAGTTAATCCCAACAAAACCTTGGTCATATTCAACAGAATTTGAGATAACGTGTGTTTTCCATTCAGTCAATGATTTATGGAAATTACAGCATTCTGTTTACATCATCAATCAGCAATGTCCAGACAGAAAATGGGTCATGTTAAAAAATAAAAGAATATATATATATATAATGGCAATGTTCTGTTAGCTTTAAAAGGTGGTGAGAAGAAATTTGTATAAGTTTGTGGCTGCATGAAAAAGGGTAAAGAGGAAAGCTAATTTTATGGCATGCGTGATTAAATAAGAACACAGGAAGCTATAATTCACCCACCATTTCTTTCCACGCTGCATCCCTTTACAGATACAAGTCCTATGTATAACGCCTGTCGTGATACAGCTGGGATGAGACGTCAAAGACGCGTTCTCTCTGCTGCAGTTTTTCAACAAGCAACATTTCTCATTTCCACCATCATATCTAAAACTGTACCATAGATTTTGCATCAGTCTATTAGGGGTATTTTGATGCATACCATAACAGCAGTCTCACTGTAGTGGGCCACAGTGGCACTAAATTGGCTGCTGGTGAGCATCTCCATCTTTGTCAAGGCCTATTTTAATTATATTAGGCCTGATAGCCAGACACAAAAATGTGCAATTTCAATGAATCGGGTTATAGACCTAGTCTATAAGGCACTGGTATGTGATGTTTTCTCTATTACATTATTATAATAGCTGGCATATCAAAAAATCTATTAGATATACTTATCTATGCATATTAACAACTAACAACAGTCTGTTGCATTAAGGATTGACAAACATATAGAATCGTCTCACATATAGAAATGTCAGCACACAGGAATGAATAGTTAACAGTGTGGAAAGTTTCACCTCACCACAAAAACTGGTTAGTTTCATCCACAAACTCAGTGCTGTAAGCACTAGAAAGACGTGCGCCTGTATTGCACCATCACTACATTTCCATGCAAGTCAGGTCATCTTGCTCATGCTCATTCCTGTATCTAAAATTAAACAGCATGTAAAAAAAAGTCCACCCACCTAATCAAACACCAACCTAACCAAAGAGAAAATTACCCGATATCTCACAAAATCTACTTTTTTAATCATACTACTTTGACCCATCACACACAAGATGTTAGACGTGCACTTTAGAGAGCTTTTTCATTTTTAATCTCACCTGTGTCGATGCTCATCGTGTACTCCTTGCCCGTGTATGACCTGGCCACTGCTATGTCGTCCTTCCTTCCCAGGCTCAATGTGCGGTATCAAAACATCCTCCAAACCCAAATCAAAGCGCTTGTGCTTGGAACTGTCTGGAAGGAAGAAGAAGGCTCCAAAACAAAGGGTGATAAAGGCACTGAGGATGAGGAGGAGGATAAACTTCTCTGAGAGCCGCAAGGTTGCTCTGTGGTGGGGAAACGACGAAGCACCTGGAGACAGAGTGGGTATCCTGCGCCCCGACAGTGGCAAAAGAGCTTGCGTGGTCATATTCTGATGTTCAGATGTCAAGCAGGGAATATGGAGGGACGAATGTAAAAGTTCTCTCATGTAGACCACTTCTATTATCTCATCACAGGAGACATGTTCCCATGTGCCAAAGCGGTGTGTACTCCCTGGTCATAAAGAAGAATGCATCCATCAGAGAACTTGCCTCATTTTGCTCTGAAATGAAAGAAAATATTTTCACTCAACATAAACGTGACTGACTTGTGGAAGCCAAATAGCCATTTTCAGTTTCCATGGCAATTCCAGGCTCTTATAATGGCAAATGTTTACCTACAATATTACGGAGTAACTCTGCCTAGAAATTGTTATGAAAACACTATCCAGTAATATAACAAGCAAGAAATTAACCAAATTTACACAATCTAAATAAACCCTGGGTTACTTGACAGCCGTCATGGATTCATATCGCTACATGAAATGCTAACGGATAGCAAGCTAACGTACAAGCTTTCAAATAACACCATGATAAGCCTTTAGAATATTCGTTCACAAAAATTATTAGTAACCTTGCTTCTGTAAAACATAAAACATCATATCAGAGGTCTGTTTTTTGTTGTTGTTTTTTTTTTAATTCCCCAATAAAAAGGTTGAGCTAGAATTCAGTAGCCTAGCATCAGCTCGCGCAGCCTGTTGTTATCGTTACAGTAGCTGCTACACTGAGCTAGCACTAAGCTGTCACACCTGACTGTACAGGTAACATTAAACTACCCAGAGTTAACACGTTCCCACATACCGTGAGGATCCTCATTCCCATTCACGATCTGCTTGTCGTCACCCAAAAACGTTTCCCGACTTCAAGATGACTTTTGGACAAGAAAGCTAACCATTAGCTATCTAGATTAGCTCGTTAATAGCGTTTAACAGCGGGCGCGTGCTTCCTCGCCGGCAGCGAGAGGCCGTATTTCATTCACAGTACTAAGGATACGAAGGAACGTGGATAGTTTTCTACATGAACGCAAATACGTCGTGACACTGAAATTGCACTGTCAGTTATTCCAACCTACAAATAAATTACACAGGATTTGCTTTAAGGTTTATATATTTATATAAGGTTAATAAATCCTCAGCCACGATATTGTACACTGAAATATGAGTATGCACGAGCGCAGCTGAGAGGAACAGGCCCCGGCGCGCGCCGCTGCCTTGGCAACAGCGAGATTACCGTTAGCACACCGTCCTCACAAACCAGAAAGGGTCCAGAAAAACAGATACTTTAAATAAGAAACATTTATCTTAAAAAAAGATGTCGGTGCGAACTAAATGAACACGAGCTGCACTCAACGCCGCGCCTCTCCCTCTCTCTCTCTCTCTCTAGCTAGTGAAGCTAACTCTGTTTAGCAGCCCGATCATCTGTCTCTGCCTGTAGCATGTAGCCTGTACCGAATCCCCTCATATTGCTGCTCCGGCTTAAAACGACGCCACTGGAGCAAAAAATTTTCACAACAATGTTTTCATATAGATAAAAGCTTTGAGAATATCTGTATCTTCAAGTCCTCAAAGTGAACCAAAGCTCATTTGGACATCCCATTTTGTTCAGTAGCCATGGACACCGCCAGCCTCTAATGTCCATGATGTTGTTCCTGCAACAGCTAGCTAGGCGCCTGACTCCGCCCCTCGGCACAACTGACCCCTCCCACCCGCACCATGACTCCGCCCATCCTCCCGCCTGCATCCCATCAGCGAGCGCCGCCTGGTAAAGCCAGGGACTGTCGCAGAATTACAAATCACGACAAAACGAAAACACTTCCCGCTGTCTCAGGGGCTAAATCAATTACCCACCACGTCTTACACCCAAACCCTTTATTAGAATAAATAACACAATTTATATTAAAGGTTATTAAGGTAATTTAGTAATAATTTCTATTTACTCATTCTCCAAACGTTATATCCTAAATATATAGCATTGTGACAGCAGTGGAGTCATTCAGATTCCTGGGAACCACAATCTCCCAGGACCTGAAGTGGGACATTCACATATATAGACTCCATTGTGAAAAAGGCTCAGCAGAGGTTGTACTTCCTTCACAAGCTGAGGAAGTTCAACCTGCCACAGGACCTGCTGAAACAGTTCTACACTGACTGTTTGGTTCAGCTCAGCTACCAAATCTGACCTCAGAAGACTACAGAGGGTAGTCCGGACTGCTGAGTGAACCATTGGCACAACACTCCCCACTCTCCAAGACCTGTACTTCTCCAGAGTGAGCAAAAGGTCAAAGACGATCACTCTGGACCCCTCACATCCAGCACACTCACTCTTTGAGCTGTTGCCATCTGGTCGACGCTACAGAGCCCTGAGCACCAGAACGACCAGACATAGGAACAGTTTCTTCCCTCAGGCAATCCATCTGATGAACACTTAACATATGCGGAACACACAAAACTATTCTTACATTATTTACGTAAAACACATACTTACTTATTTATATCTCAATTTGCACAATTTCCCACGGTACATACAAACTGTCTATATTATATATGTGTTTGTGTCTTGTCAATGTCGTTACACTGTGGAGCTTCTGTACTAAAACAAATTCCTTGTATGTGAAAACATACCTGGCAATAAAGCTCTTTTTGATTCTGATTCTGATTCTGATTCTGAAGATATGTAATAATAATGTTAAAATTAATTTGAGTTAAATAGCAATCTAAGAGGGGCATGGTGGCAACTAGATAGGAACAAATAAGTGCAACCTTCCTATCAGATGCTACTAATGAAATTCTTGACCATGAAGTCTGACTTCTATAAAATCACCTTTTGGCAGTTTGGTGTTCTGGGGCACTGAGGTATATGTCTACATCGTCTACATCAGCCATGTCCTCAGCTATTTTTACTAGAAATTAGAAATTCTGAATTCTACTGTGGATTGTTTACAAATGGAGAACCTTCAAGACAGCTGACAATCTTCCCAGGAGTGTGTATTCTGAATTCAGTCCAAAGTCAGAGCTTATAAAGAGATATTATAGATATTAGAGAAAAGCCAAGAGACTCATCATGGCCTCTGTAAGCCTCTGTAAGCACATTAAATGTTCATCTCAGCACAATTAGCTAAAGTCTGAACAAGTAAAGCGGGGGGCACAGTGTCTTAGTGGTTAGCACGTTCGCCTCACACCTCCAGGGTTGTGAGTTCGATTCCCACCTCCGTCTTGTGTGTGTGGAGTTTGCATGTTCTCCCCGTGCCTCTGGGGTTTCCTCCGGGTACTCCGGTTTCTTCCCCAGTCCAAAGACATGCATGGTAGGTTGACTGGCATCTCTGGAAAATTGTCCGTAGTGTGTGATTGCGTGGGTGAATGAGAGTGTGTGTGTGCCCTGCGATGGGTTGGCACTCTGTCCAGGGTGTATCCTGCTTTGATGCCCGATGATGCCTGAGATAGGCACAGGCTCCCCGTGACCCGAGGTAGTTCGGATAAGCGGTAGAAAATGACAGAGAGAGAGAGCAATCTAAGAGAAATAGTACAAACAGCATATTTTATACAATTGTACTCTGACTGTACACATGGATTCTATGACCTGGTTTTGTACCTGTTTACAATTTTACCCAAATGATCATTTTATGCATGCTGTATCTGTATTGTATTTGTACATGACTACTAACTTATTGTGAGAGTGGACTCTTACAAATACCTGGGTGTTCATCTGAACAGCAAACTGGACTGGACAATACTGAGGCAATCTATAAGAAAGGACAGAGCAGACTCTTTCTGCTGAGGAGACTAAGGTCATTTGGAGTGCAAGGGGAGCTACTGAAGACCTTTTTTGACTCTGTGGTGGCCTCAGCCATATTCTATGGTGTGGTATGCTGGTGCAGCAGCATCTCTACTACAGAAAGGAAGAGGCTGGACAAGCTGATCATGAAGGCCAGCTCAGTCCTGGGGATTCCTCTGGACACTGTACAGGAGGTGGGAGAAAGGAGGATGGTAGCAAAACTATCATCATTGCTGGAGAATGACTCTCACCCCCTGTATGAAACAGTTTCATCTCTGAGCAGCTCCTTCAGTGACAGACTGTTACATCCTAAGTGTCTGAAGGTACAGACGGTCTTTTCACCCTGCTGCTATTAGACTTTACAATTAAAGCTGCTCCCAGTGAACCAGTCACCATAATTACACACTGTTATTACTGTTTCACTGCAATAACAAACAATAACAAAGTATTTTTAAACAACACGTGCAATAACAGAAATTTTTGAAAAACGTGCAATATTACCTGTGTGCAATATGTTTGTTAGCATAACTATTTACTCGTGGTCTCTTTTTAATTCTTTGTATTTATACATTCTGTTGTGTATATACTGTATATTTTATATTATGTCCTTATTGTTTTATATATTTGCATTTCTTTTTCTTTGCTGCTGTAACAGAGAAATTTCCCCATTGTGGGACGAATAAAGGTATATCGTATCTTATCTTATTGCGTTCTTTCTCATTTGAGGCTGTGCAGTGCAAATGATGTTTGCCACAAATGCCAAATAGCATTAATTTTTCATGCATGTTTTCATTTATGAAAGAGTGGCAATCTGGACATGTGTGATATAATGTAACTGAAGACTTTTGGGGCTGTAAAATTTACATATAACATTTGTCCAGTGGTCCAACAGTGGAAATGAACAATTACCTCTTAATTATATTGATTGAAGTCCTTGATCTGCCAGTAGCCCAGGCTGCAAATATGTCATGAAGTGCAGATTGCTCTTGTAAAACTACACCACTACATGAACTTGACACACATTTAGAACTATCTAAATGTACTACAACACGTCTATGCAGTACGAAAGTGCTTTGAGAAAATTTCCATCTAAATTAAGAAAAGACATAATAAAATAAACCACCGTGAACGGTTATGTGGACAAAATATGGCAACAGAAAGGGGCAAGAACGGTAAAATGTGTTATACTGTAGATGAAGTTACATATTAGGCATATGGTCTCAGTAGGCTCTAGATGACCAGTGCCCAGATTTGAACTATGAGCATTGTCTGGTGTTGGGCTTTACTGACCAGGGGTATATCATGACCAGTTCCCACTTTTTTCCCCTGGGTTAATGTCTGTACCATGATTCATTCCTCCCATCACACAACGTCACCTACTTGTAAAGAATTAATTCATGAATTAGTTCAACTTTATTGCCATTGCGTTAACTTCAAAAGCCATACTCAAGCCAGCCCATAGTACACCATCATCTATATCACGAACATCACTGAGATCACACTTTTGTCTTCATTCATATGTTTGATATAAACATTACACAAAGCTCTTAATCTGTATCATCCTTTTTTGTATTACTTTGCTTTTTTGTATTACTTTTGTATTACTTTGCAGCCTGTATAACTGTATGAACGTGCAGGTATTCCTAATAAAGTGAGTAGTTTTTATAAGCGTATATTAATAACGTTTTTATAGGCGTATATTAATAACGTTAAACGTATTTATAAAAATTCATCAAAAGATGTAGACAATATTTTGCAGAAATTTGCAAAGAAATGCTCAATCAAGCATCGATGTGAGTTTTAAAAACTGATTTAGTTTTCCATCAGGAAACTGTACTGTATCTCAGACATAGTGCATTGTTGCCATCTGCTGTTGGCTAGAAGAGCAGATTTTACACGTCCAGCTTATTCAATAAGCTGTTTACAGAACTTAACTGCAAAGAAATGCTAGTTTTAGAAATACCAGTTTTACTGTAACTGAAACTGTAATACTGTAATTGCCATCATGACCTGGTTAAGACGCAAAGCTTTCCATGTATATCTGAATCTTTTTCTAGTAGTCAGACTGCACAAGAATGGCAAGATAAGTTTACCAGTGTTCAAAAAATGAAAAAAAAACAACAAAACATTTATAGTTGATGGAGATTTCTGGACAGTTGAAGCAAGGACAAGTAAGAAGCAGAGCGCTTAAGTGGGAAGAGTTTTATCTAAGCCCCCAAATGGCCTTTCTGCAATTGTGTACGTGTCATAAACAAGGAAAACAACACGGGTGATATTCAGACACAAAAGGATGATGTTTATTGATTAAAAAGTGACTGGATTCTAATGATATCCAAATTGTTCATCAGTTAATAGAATAAAAATGTAATAATTTCATAATTAAATAAAACAAAAAGCACTAACGTTAACTCCAAGCTAGACAAAAAAACAAACAATTAAAAAAAGTCGATGTTTTACAGGAAAAAAATGACAGACCCATGCTGATCTCTCAACAAAAGGTGAGCTGTTCACCAGACACAGGTAAGGGAAAAATACAGTAAACTCCCAAATGTCTGGGAGGAAAATGTGGTGAAACATTATAATGCCAAAAGAGTAACCAAGCGCATATCACCTGATTAGGAAAATGGATACGTATTATTTTTGTAGAAGCTTGGGTGTCATGTCGGATCATTGACTGATAGTCAATAAACTCTGCTTTTACTTCACATCATCCGGTCTGAATTATTCCGTCGTTTCTTTATTTTCTTTATCATGCTATATTGGGATTGTCGGGTCAATGTGATGATTGGAGTCAGATGGATTGTTTTAGGGAATCTGTTTTCATATGTCACAGTTTGTCTTTATGTTATGAAATATTTCATAATAAATGTTATCTAGTACAGAAGCATACACTGGCCAATTACAAACAAAAAACAATTAAGAGTATTTCTTTGTAAACAACGTTACGTTGTAGAAAATAAAATGACAAAAGGGTGCTGCTGTGAATCAGGATCTAAAGTTATTCATCATTTCAGTATTTCATATATGAAGAACACCAAGCACAGCTTTAGCTGCATTAGTAAGTGACCAGGCCAAACTAATTACTCTTAGATAGATTAAATATTTAAAACTTTTAATTAGTATATCCACGATTACACCAAAGGGAACATTTGACTTGAGACATATTTCTTAAGCATTCTGCTCTTTTCATGGACCAGATATATGTCATACTATATAAAAGCCTAGTTTATTACACATTCGATATATTCACATCTGAAACTAGAAATGAAATAGTTTTTATACTTATAACTACTATATAATTACCACAGGTCTTTGGTAGCACAAGCAAGCACAAAAACAATCTACATAATAAAAAAAAATCCAAACAATAAAAACATATGCAACACTTTTGTTCTAGATTATTAACAGTAATAAACATTGTGTTCATATAGAGTTGAGATTAAGGAAAAGTATTAAGAATAATGCAACATCAAATATATTCAAGCTTTAGAAAAAAATTATAAAAACATCATATAAAGCTAAAGTTGGATAGAAGTTCCACATTTGCTGTGGGGACATTTACTTGCTTTGTTATTAATCCGTGTTTCATTTTAGCACATTCTTTATGTTTTGTTTAAGTCACATCTTGAATGACTGAATGCTTAAATAAAAAAGCCATTAAATAATAGATGGAACAAAGTGGAAGTAGGTCATCTTCATCGTTTTTGGTGAATAATCCAGCTTCACAGAGAGAAACTGCATCACAGACATACCTAAATCAGTTTCATGCTTTCTTAAAGCACTGCATGTCAACATTTTAATGTTGTGATATGTCAGAGTTCCACAGTTCTGACATGTCCACGGTGAGAGCCTGACACAACGCTGCTCACACACTCTGAACTCTCAAGCACACTACCACAGCAGGACCAGTGTGGCTTCCCTGGGTGTCCTTTATGACCATGACCACAGCCCTGGAACCCTCCTGTAGAACACACACACAGACAAGTAGACACACGCACACACATACAGACGCACGCAAACGTACACACACGTAGACGTGCACGCAGACAGACACGCACGCAGGCAGACAGACATAAACAGATGCAGATACACAGACACACAGGGAAACTTAATAGAAGAAGCTCAAAACATGCAGCTGTTCATATAAAAGTTATTCTTATGGAAAAATAAATAAATAAATAAATAAACAAACCAGACTGTAAGAGAATTATCAAAATTTCCAGCCCTTCAGCTTGGACAAATTCAATCACTGTGTTAAAGGTCATTTTTAAGAATTATCATCTAGACAGCTAGCTAGTTGCTTATACTACTTGCTATTGTTCACTGGCTAGCTTGCTGCTAACGCAACAAGAACAGGACCAAAAGCCACTCAGGCCTGTTTGTGTACAAGTGCAGATAAAGCAGCTTTTAATGAGCCTTACACGCTCAGAAAAAGCAAACAAAGGACACACTTTCAAGAAGGCATGTCCCTGGATTTTTCCATGATTTGTGTTTGATGTGTGTTTGTTTTAGAAAATGATGTGTGTTTGTTTTAGTTTATATCAACATTGTCTAAATCCATATTTAGGTAAACTTAAGTCTTACTTATCTATATAAATCTGTCTATTTATATGTATGAATCATTTCATTTTTTGGCATCATGTTTCATCCATTTAACCCTTTCTCACATATCGACTTATCAAACCTTTTCAATCAGTATAAACAACTGAATTCTGTTTGAAGATTATTCAGTGCACTGTTTAGTTTCTGTCTGTAGAGTATTGTGACTGTGTTTAGCTGCTGCTGAGCAGGGTTTCAGACCAATGCTGGGCAAATAAAATCCCCCCTCTCCTCAATAATAAACACTGAAAAAAATAAAAAATCATCCCCCTAAGAATGCATTTTCATATGACCCATTAATCACTACATCACATATACAGGGAGTGCAGAATTATTAGGCAAATGAGTATTTTGACCACATCATCCTCTTTATGCATGTTGTCTTACTCCAAGCTGTATAGGCTCGAAAGCCTACAACCAATTAAGCATATTAGGTGATGTGCATCTCTGTAATGAGAAGGGGTGTGGTCTAATGACATCTACACCCTATATCAGGTGTGCATAATTATTAGGCAACTTCCTTTCCTTTGGCAAAATGGGTCAAAAGAAGGACTTGACAGGCTCCGAAAAGTCAAAAATAGTGAGATATCTTGCAGAGGGATGCAGCACTCTTAAAATTGCCAAGCTTCTGAAGCGTGATCATCGAACAATCAAGCGTTTCATTCAAAATAGTCAACAGGGTCGCAAGAAGCGTGTGGAAAAACCAAGGCGCAAAATAACTGCCCATGAACTGAGAAAAGTCAAGCGTGCAGCTGCCAAGATGCCACTTGCCACCAGTTTTGCCATATTTCAGAGCTGCAACATCACTGGAGTGCCCAAAAGCACAAGGTGTGCAATACTCAGAGACATGGCCAAGGTAAGAAAGGCTGAAAAACGACCACCACTGAACAAGACACACAAGCTGAAACGTCAAGACTGGGCCAAGAAATATCTGAAGACTGATTTTTCTAAGGTTTTATGGACTGATGAAATGAGAGTGAGTCTTGATGGGCCAGATGGATGGGCTCGTGGCTGGATCGGTAAAGGGCAGAGAGCTCCAGTCCGACTGAGACGCCAGCAAGGTGGAGGTGGAGTACTGGTTTGGGCTGGTATCATCAAAGATGAGCTTGTGGGGCCTTTTCGGGTTGAGGATGGGGTCAAGCTCAACTCCCAGTCCTACTGCCAGTTTCTGGAAGACACCTTCTTCAAGCAGTGGTACAGGAAGAAGTCTGCATCCTTCAAGAAAAACATGATTTTCATGCAGGACAATGCTCCATCACACGCGTCCAAGTACTCCACAGCGTGGCTGGCAAGAAAGGGTCTAAAAGAAGAAAAACTAATGACATGGCCTCCTTGTTCACCTGATCTGAACCCCATAGAGAACCTGTGGTCCATCATCAAATGTGAGATTTACAAGGAGGGAAAACAGTACACCTCTCTGAAGAGTGTCTGGGAGGCTGTGGTTGCTGCTGCACGCAATGTTGACGGTGAACAGATCAAAACACTGACAGAATCCATGGATGGCAGGCTTTTGAGTGTCCTTGCAAAGAAAGGTGGCTATATTGGTCACTGATTTGTTTTTGTTTTGTTTTTGAATGTCAGAAATGTATATTAGTGAATGTTGAGATGTAATATTGGTTTCACTGGTGAAAATAAATAATTGAAATGGGTATATATTTTGTTTTTTGTTAAGTAATAGTAATAGTCACCTGCACACACAGATATCCTCCTAAAATAGCTAAAACTACAAACAAACTAAAAACTACTTCCAAAAATATTCAGCTTTGCTATTAATGAGTTTTTTGGGTTCATTGAGAACATGGTTGTTGTTCAATAATAAAATTAATCCTCAAAAATACAACTTCCCTAATAATTCTGCACTCCCTGTAAATTCAGTGCTAAATACAGGAATTTCAAACAGGAAAAATGATTATTATCCACTATTCAGCTCTGCTAACTGAGTTACTGTGATAAACTGGGCTACGTTCTGAACCACGTCATGGGCTACGTCCTGGGCTACATCATAGGCTACGTCCTGGGCTACATCATGGGCTACGTCCTGGGCTACATCATAGGCTACGTCCTGGGCTACATCATGGGCTACGTCCTGGGCTACGTCCTGGGCTACATCATAGGCTACGTCCTGGGCTATGTCAGGCTATGTCCTGGGCTACATAATGGGCTATGTCCTGGGCTACATCATGGGCTACGTCCTGGGCTACGTCATGGGCTACGTCATGGGCGACGTCCTGGGCTACGTCATGGGCTACGTCCTGGGCTACGTCATGGGCTACGTCATGGGCTACATCATGGGCAACGTCATGGGCTACGTCCTGGGCTACGTCCTGGGCTACGTCCTGGGCTACGTCCTGGGATAAATCATGGGCTATATTATGGGCTATATCATGGACTACGTCATGGGCTACGACATGGACTACGTCATGGGCTACGACATGGGCTACGTCCTGGGCTACGTCCTGGGCTACGTCATGGGCTACGTCCTGGGCTACGTCCTGGGCTACGTCCTGGGCTACATCCTGGGCTACGTCATGGGCAACGTCATGGGCAACGTCCTGGGCTACGTCCTGGGCTAAATCATGGGCTATGTCCTGGGCTACGTCCTGGGCTAAATCATGGGCTATATCATGGACTACGTCATGGGCTACGTCATGGGCTACGTCATGGGCTACGTCATGGGCTACGTCATGGGCTACGTCCTGGGCTACATCATGGGCTACGCCCTGGGCTACGTTCTGGGCTACATAATGGGCTACATCATGGGCTACGTCCTGGGCTACATCATGGGCTACGTCCTGGGCTACGTCATGGGCTACGTCATGGGCTACGTCCTGGACTACATCATGGGCTACGTCATGGGCTACGTCATGGGCTACGTCCTGGACTACATCATGGGCTACGTCATGGGCTACGTCATGGGCAACGTCCTGGGCAACGTCCTGGGCTACATCATGGGCTACATCATGGGCTACGTCCTGGGCTACGTCCTGGGCTACGTCCTGGGCTACGTCCTGGGCTACATCATGGGCTACATCATGGGCTACATCATGGGCTACATCATGGGCTACGTCCTGGGCTACGTCCTGGGCTACATCATGGGCTACGTCATGGGCTACGTCATGGGCTACGTCATGGGCTACGTCATGGGCTACGTCCTGGGCTACATCATGGGCTACGTCATGGGCTACGTCATGGGCTACATCATGGGCTACATCATGGCACTTCTGAAAGCCAGCCCTGGTTGTGCAGGACTTTAAGAATACTGTACCTGGCATGGTCCCAGGACAGCCACACCGTGCCTCTTTAGTGCCTCCACTAGAGCAGAAGGAGCAACAGTGGAAGACGCCTTGGTGGCGCTGAAATTTTCTCTTTACCGTCAGCCCAAAAGGCGAGCCCTGCAGAGCACAGAACACAATGTACATCATTCCTGCAGTAATCCCACTGTTTTAGATCACACATTAAACTTCTACAAAATCAAGCTTGTTACCTTAACATGCTGTGCTTTGACACACACCCACACGGAGTAGAATCCCTGTTCCATGGGTGTGTAGGAAACAGCATACGACCCATCGTTATTATCAGTCACTGTGGTCTGTACTTTGCTGTAAAGAAGCATAAAAATAAGAGAATGTCAAGCACAGCCACATGATGACACGCTGACACAGACTTCAAAGAGGCTCGAAAAGACGTTCTCACCAATTAGTTTTTATTGAGCAATAAGCCAAACTGTCATTAAGCCATCGTAAATTCAAAGGAGAGTTCAAGCTCTAGGCATCTTCCCCTGAGACTCGTTCTGCTCTTTCGGAAAGCAAATGGCTACCATAAAAGGTTGCTTCAAATACATGCAACACAATGCAGCTAGCATTGTAAAAAACAGCGAAAGTTTCTAAATGTTGAACTAACTTGAGTTCATTTAAAACACATTTCTAAGATGTCTTGTCCACCAGTGTTGTTAGCCATGTTGAAAATTTTTTCTCATGAAGCGTTAGCGGCGGGTCACCCCGCCTCCCTTCCACTACGTAAACAAATCTGTGAGCGTGTGAGAGCGTGAAGTGTTTAATATTCCACACTTCACTGTTTTGGTTGAATAAATGAGCCACACAGGTACTTGAGATGCACTTGTTCTGGTTGGAGTTTTCAGTGTGGCACAGAATAGTGCATAAGTGTTTGAAAGATAAAAGTTATTCATAAAGCCTCTTAAAGGTCAAAAAGTGTTAGGAGGGAGAAAAGTGTTAGAGGCTTAAGCAGAGGAGAAAATGGCCAAAAGGTGAAGAGGGAGAAAAAAAATCTATTGCATATTATATTTAATGATGATAGAAAGTTAATAAAATGCTACAGATAGGATATACTTAGAGACATGCTAACTGAAATATGTCTGAAATGCCATAGTAGAGGAAATTATATAATTTGATGCTATTACATTTCTGTGCTGAGTCTGAAATGTTTACATTTGTAACATATAGATGTTAGCGCATCTCTAATATGATCGGTCAGGAAAGTAATCCCTACATAATACAGCCTCAAATATCTTAATGTAGAGACAAAGTTAAGGTTTATAACACCGTATTTTAAAAGCGTTCCTATTTTTTCATTAGATAACCAAAGACAGTGTCATACCTAGTAACGTGTATAGCCCTGCCTTCTCTCTAAGATACAAGTTATTGTATTTTCCGTGCTCAGAGTTGCTGAGATCGATCCTGAATCACTCTTACGATAAGATTCCTAGTTTTTTTTTTAAGCTAAATTAGGAGCTCTCTGTGATCATTCTTACAATACAAGCCCTGAATCTCTGTGTGAAATTCTACTAAACAGAATATTCAGATGTGTGTCTACACGTGGAAACAGCGAATGGGCAAACTTTTAAAACTTACCACTCTTTCTTTTCTGTGTGGATTATGCTGACTAACACGGAGTCTCCCCCTTTGCCCATCAGCTCCTCTGCAGAGTCCCTGCAGACGAGTGTGAACTCACACTTCTGGCCCTCAACACACTGTTGGACACCTGCGAATGATAGAGCTCTGAGCTGATTAGAGAAAAAGACACCTGACTTTTAGAAAAACAAACTAGAAGTAACAGATTAACATGTTAAGTCGGATTAGTGTTTCATGTGGAACCCGAGCAACATTCTTCCCAGGAACTCACTGTTTCTTCTCATTCACACTCGCATTATAGCTCATTTGTATACGAGCTTCACGATCAACACCACATCTGTCCGCAGCTGTCAACTATTCAAACATTTCTCAGTCTTCATCAGAAAGCCGACATAATTAAGGTATAATAATGATTGTTTTCTGTTTATTGTGTAGATTACCCAAGAACTACAAGACATATGTGGGGTATCTGAGCGTGTTAATTAGGGCCTGAGCACCGAATGGTGCGAAGCCCTATTGTTTTTCCTCGGGAGTATTATTTATTTATTTATTTATTTATTTTTCCCACACATTGGCCAATTGGGGTCCCTTAACATGCTCGAAAACTCTTGAAATTTGGCACACACGTCAGAGTCGCGCGACACTAGGATTGGACAAAGATTGGAATACGGGCGTGGCAGGGGGGCTCTGTAGCGCCCCCTCTAATGCAAAAACAAACATTGGTGCACAGATCGGGCAATTATGTACACACATGTACGAGAGTTGGTACGCATATAGATCTCATCGACCCGAACAACCTTCGCGCTCTAAACTATGAGCTCCACCCAACAGGAAGTCGGCCATTTTGGATTGTTTTATAAGTGCATGCGGTAAACTTTTAAATACTCCTCCTAGGGAATTCATGCGATTGACATCAAACGTTGTGAACATGATGCCGAGACATTGCACTTGCTAAATTGCGAAGGGATTTTTGATCTCTTGAACGGTGCTGCCATGGCGAGGCGACAAAGTTATGGCGAATTCAGAGAAACAGGAAGTGTCTAATATCTAAAGCAAAAAATGTCTTATTGGGAAGACACGCGGTGTGTATGTTCGGCCAAGGATTCCGATCGCATCTATGTGCCTATTGTGAATCTCGGACATAGCGCCACCAACAGGCACCAGGAAGTGTGTCAGTCACAAAGGTGGATTTTTTCACAGTTGCATGCAATGGACTTTTAAATACTCCTCCTAGAGGATTCATGCGATTGACACCAAAAGTGGTCAACATGATGCTTAGACGTTGTAGATGATAAATTGCATAGGGATTTTTGCTATCTTGAACGCTGTTCACATGGCAAAGCGTCAAACTTTACTTTCTTTTTCAGGCATATTTAAGGCTTTTGGTGTGCTTAGATTAACTTGAAATTTGACACATACATCACATTTGTCGGCTGTTAAGTGTGGACAAAAAGGTCAGACAAAGGTGTGTCTCTTAAGTGGCTCACTAGCGCCCCCATTTGTCTAAAATGTGGGGTTTCATTTACCTACAGTCCCCAAATGGGTCAGTAACAACATAAAATAGTCCACTGATATTTACCCACTTGATGCACTTGCCCACCTTGCATTGTTTTCTGGAAGGCACCGTATAGCGATGAACAAACGTGCGAAGGCCCGCCATCGCTGCTTGCAGCTATATTTATTTATTTTTTTCCCCACACATTGGCCAATTGGGGTCCCTTAACATGCTCGAAAACTCTTGAAATTTGGCACACACGTCAGAGTCGTGCGACGCCAGGCTCGGGCAAAGGCTGGAATACGGGCGTGGCAGGGGGGCTCTGTAGCGCCCCCTGTAATGCAAAAACAAACATTGGTGCACAGATCGGGCAATTATGTACGCACATGTACGAGAGTTGGTACGCATATAGATCTCATCGAGCCGAACAACTTTGGCGCTCTAAACTATGAGCTCCGCCCAACAGGAAGTCAGCCATTTTGGATAGTTTTATAAGTGCAATTTTAAATACTCCTCCTAGGGAATTCATGCGATTGACATCAAACGTTGTGAACATGATGCCGAGACATTGCACTTGCTAAATTGCGAAGGGATTTTTGATATCTCGAAAGGTGCTGCCATGGCGAGGCGACAAATTTATGGCGAATTCAGAGAAACAGAAATTGTCTAATATCTAAAGCAACAAATGTCTTATTGTGATGACACGCGGTGTGTATGTTCGGCCAAGGATCCCGTTCGCATCGATGTGCTTATTGTGAGTCCCGGGTATAGCGCCACCAACAGGCCCCAGGAAGTGTGTCAGTCACAAAGGTGGATTTTTTGTCAGCTGCATGCGGTAAACTTTTAAATACTCCTCCTAGGGGATTCATGCAATTGAGACCAGACTTGGCCACCATGACGCAGAGATATTGCAGATGTGAAATTGCGAACGGATTTTTGATATCTCAAACACTGTTGCCATGGCATCGTGTCAAATTTTACTTTTATTTCAGGCATATTTAAGGCTTTTGGCGTGCTTAGATTAACTTGAAATTGGACACATACATCACATTTGTCGGCTGTTAAGTGTGGACAAAAAGGTCAGACAAAGGTGTGTCTCTTAAGTGGCTCACTAGCGCCCCATTTGTCTAAAATGTGGGGTTTCATTTACCTACAGTCCCCAAATGGGTCAGTAACAACATAAAATAGTCCACTGATATTTACCCACTTGATGCACTTGCACACCGTGCATTGTTTTCTGGAAGGCACCGTATAGCGATAAAAAAATGTGCGAAGGCCCGTCATCGCTGCTTGCAGCTATATTTAAGAAATGGGATTATTTCTGAGAAGTTTATTCAAGATGGATTACTGAGCTTGCTTTTCTTATTGCTAAGGCTTGTTTTCTAAAATGCAGTTAAAAAAAAAGAGTATGGCTTTAAAACTAACAATTAAATCTATTAGAAGCATATTGTTGTTAATGCCGCATCTAGCAGCTTTTCAGTGTCTCGGGTTCAGGGTTCCCTGTAAAAAACATGGCTGGTGATTGCACCGACATCAGACATGCTGAGGCACGGCAGAGAGACGAAAACCACGACTGACACCACCAGCTGAAAGGTTGTCATGGGAACAAGGAATGTCACCTCTACATTCAGTGAACTCTACATTCCATTCATTCCCATAGTCTTTTCTCTGTGAGTGTGTGTGTGCGTGTGAGTGTGTGTGTGTGTGCGTGTGTGTTCGGCCATCAGATATTACCTAGTAATTCAGTGAAGTGCTCTCATTCTCAAGGATGTGTTCCTTGGACAAAATTAACTAATACTGCAGGAAAGTCTACACCTCATTGTAGGACGATGTGGCGTCAAGGTAAAGCAGTTCGCTGAGCTCGAGGAAATACAATGTCGTTGCTAGCGGAAAGCAGTTTGACTGCATTTTTCAGCAGAATGAAAACTAAACAGCGATTTCGCAGTGTTTAGTTTGTGTCCTCTGCGTGCGCACTCCGTTCGATTTGTTTCTATCTGTGCAGTGTGAACTGAGCTACAGATAGGATCAGTACGCTTCATTACAGATAGGAACAGTACGTTTTATTTCTGTGGTCAGAAATAACACCACTGGCAATTAAAATACACTTTGTAATGCAATACCCTGAGGTGCCTCTTTGATCTCTACATCCTATAATCTGAATACCAAGGACTTCTGTAAATTATACACTATGTGACTCAGCGGTTAAACTCTTCTCTCAGTTAAAGAAGCACAGACTAACAGAATCTAGACCGAATCTTTGCTGGCCATTTTTCCTAACCCTGGCTAAATGATGAACTTAACGGCTTTGTTCCTTTTCCCTTTAAGTGTTTTGTCACTTTGCTTTGTGCAAATGCTCACTAGTGAAAAGACACTAATCTGAAGAGCTAAGCATGCCTCAATCCTCACCTTCTCCTTGAATGGTGCATTTGCTGGGATCTACAGTCTTGGACTGCAGAACTCCGACCATGGGAAATCCCTCCACCTGCCCTGCATGCTCCTGTGGTAAAAAACAAATACTGCTGCCAACATCATGGCTAACACTGGTCATGTTTGGATCGTGCCCAGAGTCCAACAGGCTTATTAACCGCCTTGTGGTTACTCCCTTCACACTGAGGATCTCTGCCTCTGAGCCACATGTGAGCAAACGCTCAGCAAAGTCCACACTGCCACGGATATCACACAGGGCCTGCTTCAGCTGCGCTCTTTGCAGTTGAAGCTGGTTGCGCCTCTGTACTCGCATATCCTCCAGAGACTGTAGAAGAGAATGGCAATGAGCTTCCACAGCACTTGTGTAGGCTTGTGCAAAGGCATGAATCTCCTTCGCCATCGCCTCTGCCCGAGACTGCAAAGCTTCCTGAGAAACCTCCACGCACCTCAGTGCCTCCTCCAGACGAACGAGACGAGGCCGCAGGCTCCTGGAAACCAGCTCCCGGATACGGTCACCATGTTGATGTATGACCTCATGCATGGGACTGCAGTGATGGTCCCTGTGAAACGTGGCAGCACATTCCATGCACACGGTGAGATCACAGGTCTCACAGAAGAGACGCAATTCCTGACCTGGGTGCAGGGAACACAGCACGGGTCTGGAGAGACGGCCCTGGCGTTTCAGCTCTTCCAAGCTGTGGATGGCATGACTGGAGGTCCTCTTTTGTCTCCTGTAAATTAGAACATTTATAACAAATGTAACATTCAGGTTAAACTGATAATTACTACAAATCATTGAAATATGAGAGATATTAATGAGACAAGTAAGACTATGGCAGTAAGACTAGGAGACTAATTGCTCCTGGTTACTTTAGGCTTTGTTCCAGGCTTACTTTTATGCTGTTTTGGGTTGAGGGAAAAAAAAAGAAGCTATGTGTGCACTGTAAAGACACAATCACATATTGCAATGTTTCCTGCAACATATTAATATTCTTGTTAATAAATATACATGTGTGCATTTGATGGAAGAAAAATGAATCAATAGAAGAATTCGATGGAAGAAAACTCGATCTTTACAGAACGACATTCAGAACACAAAACACACTCAGTTTCAAGCCTGAGTCTCCATCTATGTAGAGTTTTTGTGCATGTTTTCTCCAAGTCTGCTTGAGTTTCCTCTAGCTTCCCAACTACATTTACATTTCTGGCATTTAGCAGACATCTTTATCCAGAGTGACTTACATTTTATTTTCATTTTATACACCTGAGCAATTGAGGGTTAAGGGCCCTGCTCAGGGGCCCAACAGTGGTATCTTGGCAGACATGGGACTTGAACTCATGACCTTCTGCTCAGTAATCCAACACCTGAACCACTAGGCTAGAGCCAAGGCAAAAGAGACTGCCTGGAGAGGGGAAAGAAGAGGGAAAAAGTCCAGAGGAGTAATGGAGGAGTGGGGAAAGAGGAAAGAAATGTTTTCTTCACTTTTCTAATTGTTTGTACTAAAAGGACCTGGGACTTGAACTCATGACCTCCTGATCAGTAGTCCAACACCTTAACCAATAGGCCAACCACCTCCCATACACATTTCAGTACAGCTATACTAAATTACTCCTGATTATGAATGCATAACAGACTTTTTTTATATATGTGATGTTTTTGCCATCAATATTGCTGCCACACGACACAACACTATTCTGTTGTCCTGTATATTTACAAACTGTGTATCTGCAATTTACACACTTCTCTGTGTTGTATGGCAGGTATTAATGTGACACCTGAATGTCAGTGTGTATGATGTGACACACTGACATGTGTTAGTATGGCAAGTATTAATGTGATACACTGACCTGTGTTGCATGGCAGGCATTAATGTGACACACTGACAGTGTTGTATAGAAAGGAATTAATGTGACACACTGACAGTGTTGTATGACAGGTATTAATGTGACACAATGACCTGTGTTGTATGACAGGTATTAATGTGACACACTGACAGTGTTGTATGGCAAGTATTAATGTGACACACTGACCTGTGTTGTATGGCAGGCATTAATGTGACACACTGACCTGTGTTGTATGACAGGCATTAATGTGACACACTGACAGTGTTGTATGGCAGGTATTAATGTGACACACTGACAGTGTTGTATGACAGGCACTAATGTGACACACTGACAGTGTTGTATGACAGGTATTAATGTGACACACTGACCTGTGTTGTATGACAGGCATTAATGTGACACACTGACCTGTGTTGTATGACAGGCATTAATGTGACACACTGACCTGTGTTGTATGACAGGCATTAATGTGACACACTGACAGTGTTGTATGGCAGGTATTAATTTGACACACTGACCTGTGTTGTATGACAGGTATTAATGTGACACACTGACCTGTGTTGTATGACAGGCATTAATGTGACACACTGACCTGTGTTGTATGACAGGTATTAATGTGACACACTGACCTGTGTTGTATGGCAGGCATTAATGTGACACACTGACAGTGTTGTATGGCAGGCATTAATGTGACACACTGACCTGTGTTGTATGGCAGGCATTAATGTGACACACTGACCTGTGTTGTATGGCAGGCATTAATGTGACACACTGACCTGTGTTGTATGGCAGGTATTAATGTGACACACTGACCTGTGTTGTATGACAGATATTAATGTGACACACTGACAGTGTTGTATGGCAGGTATTAATGTGACACACTGACCTGTGTTGTATGGCAGGCATTAATGTGACACACTGACCTGTGTTGTATGGCAGGCATTAATGTTACACACTGACCTGTGTTGTATGGCAGGTATTAATGTGACACACTGACCTGTGTTGTATGACAGATATTAATGTGACACACTGACAGTGTTGTATGGCAGGTATTAATGTGACACACTGACCTGTGTTGTATGGCAGGCATTAATGTGACACACTGACCTGTGTTGTATGACAGGTATTAATGTGACACACTGACAGTGTTGTATGGCAGGCATTAATGTGACACACTGACCTGTGTTGTATGACAGGCATTAATGTGACACACTGACAGTGTTGTATGGCAGGTATTAATGTGACACACTGACAGTGTTGTATGGCAGGCACTAATGTGACACACTGACCTGTGTTGTATGACAGGCATTAATGTGACACACTGACCTGTGTTGTATGACAGATATTAATGTGACACACTGACAGTGTTGTATGGCAGGTATTAATGTGACACACTGACCTGTGTTGTATGGCAGGCATTAATGTGACACACTGACCTGTGTTGTATGGCAGGCATTAATGTGACACACTGACCTGTGTTGTATGACAGGCATTAATGTGACACACTGACAGTGTTGTATGGCAGGTATTAATGTGACACACTGACAGTGTTGTATGGCAGGCACTAATGTGACACACTGACCTGTGTTGTATGACAGGCATTAATGTGACACACTGACAGTGTTGTATGGCAGGTATTAATGTGACACACTGACAGTGTTGTATGGCAGGTATTAATGTGACACACTGACAGTGTTGTATGGCAGGTATTAATGTGACACGCTGACAGTGTTGTATGGCAGGTATTAATGTGACACACTGACAGTGTTGTATGGCAGGTATTAATGTGACACACTGACCTGTGTTGTATGACAGGCATTAATGTGACACACTGACCTGTGTTGTATGACAGGCATTAATGTGACACACTGACCTGTGTTGTATGACAGGTATTAATGTGACACACTGACCTGTGTTGTATGACAGGCATTAATGTGACACACTGACCTGTGTTGTATGACAGGTATTAATGTGACACACTGACAGTGTTGTATGACAGGTATTAATGTGACACACTGACAGTGTTGTATGGCAGGTATTAATGTGACACACTGACAGTGTTGTATGGCAGGTATTAATGTGACACACTGACCTGTGTTGTATGACAGGTATTAATGTGACACACTGACAGTGTTGTATGACAGGTATTAATGTGACACACTGACAGTGTTGTATGACAGGTATTAATGTGACACACTGACCTGTGTTGTATGACAGGTATTAATGTGACACACTGACAGTGTTGTATGGCAGGTATTAATGTGACACACTGACAGTGTTGTATGACAGGTATTAATGTGACACACTGACAGTGTTGTATGACAGGTATTAATGTGACACACTTACCTGTGTTGTATGGCAGGTATTAATGTGACACACTGACAGTGTTGTATGACAGGTATTAATGTGACACACTGACAGTGTTGTATGGCAGGTATTAATGTGACACACTGACAGTGTTGTATGACAGGTATTAATGTGACACACTGACAGTGTTGTATGACAGGTATTAATGTGACACACCGACAGTGTTGTATGGCAGGTATTAATGTGACACACTGACAGTGTTGTATGACAGGTATTAATGTGACACACTGACAGTGTTGTATGACAGGTATTAATGTGACACACTGACAGTGTTGTATGACAGGTATTAATGTGACACACTGACAGTGTTGTATGACAGGTATTAATGTGACACACTGACAGTGTTGTATGACAGGTATTAATGTGACACACTGACAGTGTTGTATGACAGGTATTAATGTGACACACTGACAGTGTTGTATGACAGGTATTAATGTGACACACTGACCTGTGTTGTATGGCAGGTATTAATGTGACACACTGACCTGTGTTGTATGACAGGTATTAATGTGACACACTGACAGTGTTGTATGACAGGTATTAATGTGACACACTGACAGTGTTGTATGACAGGTATTAATGTGACACACTGACAGTGTTGTATGGCAGGTATTAATGTGACACACTGACAGTGTTGTATGACAGGTATTAATGTGACACACTGACAGTGTTGTATGACAGGTATTAATGTGACACACTGACAGTGTTGTATGACAGGTATTAATGTGACACACTGACAGTGTTGTATGACAGGTATTAATGTGACACACTGACCTGTGTTGTATGGCAGGTATTAATGTGACACACTGACCTGTGTTGTATGACAGGTATTAATGTGACACACTGACAGTGTTGTATGACAGGTATTAATGTGACACACTGACAGTGTTGTATGACAGGTATTAATGTGACACACTGACAGTGTTGTATGACAGGTATTAATGTGACACACTGACAGTGTTGTATGACAGGTATTAATGTGACACACTGACAGTGTTGTATGACAGGTATTAATGTGACACACTGACAGTGTTGTATGACAGGTATTAATGTGACACACTGACAGTGTTGTATGACAGGTATTAATGTGACACACTGACAGTGTTGTATGGCAGGTATTAATGTGACACACTGACAGTGTTGTATGACAGGTATTAATGTGACACACTGACAGTGTTGTATGACAGGTATTAATGTGACACACTTACCTGTGCGCCTGGCTGCAGAAGTCACACAGGTTGATGCTGCAGACGTCACAGCGCTGCTCAGCCTCGGCGTCTCCACACAGGTCGCACACGGCGCTTTTACGCAGCAGCAGCGTCTCCATGAACACGTCGTCCAGCGCCAGATGGTCTGTAGTGAGTCCGTCCACCCCGGAGCTCGGCAGCTCCACCTCACTGTCGCACTCGGGACACAGCACGGTGAGAGCGCGCGCGCGCTCCCGGTCCGGACTCGGAGAAAACGTCTCAAGCTGCCGGATACAGTCGGAGCAAAACGTGTGCAGGCACGTGAGCAGTTTGGGCTCTCGGTACATGCGTTTACAGACGCTACAAAACGCTCTGGAATTGCTAACATTCCCGTTTTTGTCTTTCGTGTCTCCATGAGCAGATTTTTCCCCACAAGTCGACATAGTAACGGTACTTTAAAGTGTATCAATCTTTACCAATGATCCTAACACACAAAACAAACACTTTTAAATTAAACTATGCTTTTTGTTAACTTCAACTTAGTACAAACTGCTCACATGGATTTATTTCTAGCAAAGTTTTACTTGTTCATAGGTTGCCAAATATTTCCCGAATCCACCCCACATATGTACTAAAACAAATATGCTTTTAAATATACTGTCATTACATAAAAATCTACCCAATAGGATTGAATCAGTGAGTTAATGAATAAAGCGGGTTACCTACTGAGATCTTCAGAAAAATAATATGATTAATCCTACGCGTTCTAATACAAATCCTCCAATGTCCTTGTAACGCGTGAAAAGAGCGGATCAGGCAACATAGCTTCACGCTAAATGATATTTGAGAGTTTTGCTGTCCGACCAATCGACTAGAGCGTAAGCATTTGTGGGCGGGGTTTCATTCCCACACGCCCTGACCGATGCTCTAACCAATGAGCTTCAATGTCGCCGTCTACTGAAAGACTGCAGAATAGGATTCATTATAAGAATAAAAATAATATACAATTTTATTGTATTTACATAGTACTTTTTTAATGCCATAAAATTGTATTATAATTACAACTGTATAATAATATTTGTTTTTCTTATTTACAAGAAGATTAAATGTTATTTACAGAAAAAGTTGCATTTTACAGTTGCTCTCATTTATGCTTTGATATTTAACAACACAGTGTGAATCATGTCTCTGTTAATGCTCTATGCCACATCCTCAAGTCCTGCATATCATATGCACCAGATGTATGTTCAGCTATAATGTATATGGTCAAAATGACCATAAAAGCCTCTTGACTTGAGTAGACTTCACCATACCAACATACAGAGAAATATGAAGGCTGTGCCAATTACATGTGATGTGATGATGCTTGGTGACGAATTAAATATGAAGTCAGTCTCTGTCGAAACTCCATTACCTGAAGAGTAAAAACAGAAGAAGGTCAGGATGAAAGCTGTTGTGCATGTTTCACTCACATAGCACCGTATCTATTAGATCACTCATCCACCCAACAGTCTATAATAAATATCTTTTTATTTATCACATATGCCATAAGTGAGTAAAGGCATGAAGTAGAGGTCACGTGTCAGTGTCTGAGTAAATGTTTTCATTCTGGGTGTTTGTTCGTCTATTTAATGTACCTTGTCTGTATACATATGCATATTAGTATTTGTAGTTATAGCTTTAAACACACACACACACACAAAAAAAAATCAATACCTCTAACTGTTGCTTGAGAGACAGCTTTGACAAGAGCATTTTGGATGATACAGGTGTAGGTCATGTCAGTAACCTGGACTTGAATGTTGCTCATTACTTGCACAATTCCCATTGATATGTTGTTAAACTGGGTACTACTTTTTATCTGCTTTCCATTCTGGTCAAACCAAGTCACATCAGGTTTGGGCAGCCATCTTGGAGCATAAGCTTCCAGGATGCCTTTTGAGATGGTTATATTTGGAGCTGAAAAAGCTGCAAACAACACACTGAGCACAGTGACTAACAGCAGTAGTTGTGCCTAGCTCTTTATTTTTCATCTATAAATGCTACTTTTTTATCTAATTAATTAAAGACACACTATTTAGAAGTTTCTTACCTCCCACTCTGAGATGGATGCTGACTGTACCCGTGACTCCAGAAGCAGTCACACTACAGCGATACACTCCCTCATCCTCCATGCTTACTGTCCTCAACAGAAGAGAAGCGTTGCCTGTTGTGATGGAATTTTGAAAAAGATTTGCTCTGTTTTTGAACAGTGGATTCTGCTCTGTTAAATGGTCTGCTTTGTTCTGGTATTGATAAACTACTCCAGTGAGACCGTCTTTTTGCCAAGTGATTGAAACATCAGAAGAAACTTGGGTAGTTTTGGTTTGGAATTTGCAGTCTAGGATCACGTCCTGCCCCAGATTGCCCACAGGAAAAGGTGTGTTAGTCACCACAGAGCCATAGGATACTTGGTACCATGAAGAAACGTACAGAAAAAAAATTTAAAATGAATTCAGGACACAGAAACATATCTGAAAGAAAATAGACTTGACACATAGGAAATGAAACAAATTTAGACTTACCTGAAAATGCAATGGCCAAAAGGAGAATTATAAGTCCAGCCATTACAAATATGAGCACAATCATACTGCAAGAGACAGAACAGCATATATAGAAACCTGTATGTATTTTTTTATAGATAAATATCTCTATATGTAAACTTTACATTTGTACTGAAATAAACTCTATAACGGTCATATCACAGTACAGTTTTCCAAATTTACAAATAGCCAAAGGATAAATGCTTAAGAAAATAGTCTGAAAGATACCTCCAAAATATGATTTGTCCAATCGACGCCATACTGAGGTCATCAGATGCTGAATGTGTAGCACAGCAGTCATAAATCGATCACTATTTTCAAATTGCAACAGCAGCATGAGTAAGCACTTTACACTAGCAAGGGTCCACTTGGGTCTGACAGTTTTATATTTAATCCCAGCCTGAAGAGTAGCACCCTCTGTCAATATTGGCACCTAGGCATGGGCGTGGGCTTGCATACATGATAAGGTTAAGTTGAAATAGCTGAAGCCTGAGGTAAGCTTTGTATGTTTTACATAAACGCCATTCATACGGCTTAACTCTGGTCTGTCCTGGTGGTTAAAGTAGCTCTACTAAACATTTAAATAAAGATCATAAAGATCATCATTATACAGAAGAAAAGAAGAGAAAGAGACTTCCATTAATTCAATCACATATACATTATACTGTATAAGGTAGAATAAAAAACCCAGTATTATAGATGTGAGATACATTTCAAATGTTTAGATGGGTGATACAGTATGTGTATGATGTCTGTCGTAATTAAAATCTGTCAAAATTTTAAAAAATGGTTAATAGTTTTAACACGACATGAAAAAAATATACCATGATAGATTAATTACACTGGCTGCCAAGGATGTCACCACCTGGATTTAACTAAGCAAATAGGTAAAAGCCTTCCATTAGATAATTACTGCAGTGATTAATACATTTCAGATGGCAAAAAGTTATTAAACGCTAACTGATGCAGTGAGTAGTTTTAATTTATTTTAAACAACCATGACAAAAAAAAAAAACATATCTTTTGGTTATGGAAAGTATGTTGCTCTATTTGAGACAGGTCAAATTACTGGCCAGGATCAAGCAGAGAAAACAAGTAAAGAGATTGCTGTAACTACTAAAATTGGGTTAAGAACTGTCCAACACATTAAAACCTGGAAGGATAGTGTTGAACTGTCAATTTCTGAGTTGCGACCATTATCTTTTAGAGGAAAAATGTGCTTGAAAAAAATCCTGAATGATTATGAACAAAGTCATGCAAACAACATTAGAACTCACGATTATGTTTATTGGTGAATGTAAGAGCTTTTCCACATTTACAATGCAAAGAGAACTCAAGGGATTGGAACTTAACTCCTGTGTCGCACTTATCAATGAGGCTTATCAGAAAAAAAGAAAAAATGGAAAAAGGCCATGTGGTCTGAAGAGTCCATATTCATCCAGTTCCAGGGTGATGGGCACATCAGGTTAAGAAGAAAAGCGGATGCACCAATCATGCCGAGTGTCTACTGTACAAGCCTGTGGGGGCAGTGGTATGATTTAGGGTTGGTTCAGTTGGTCAGGTCCAGGTCCAGCGCCTGAATATACTGTATGTCCAGGATTTTCCATCAATTTTATTTTTTCATTCCTGATGGCACAAGCATATTTCAAGACGCCAATGCCAGATTCATCAGGCACAAATTGTGAAAGAATGGTTCAAGGAGCATGAGATATAATTTCCCTTCATGTATTGGCCACCACAAAGTCCAGATTTTAACCTCATTGGGATGTGCTGAAAAAGACTTCATAAAGTTGATCTGTCTCTCCCTTAATCCGTACAAGATCTTGGTGAGAAATGAATGCAACGATGGATGAAAATTAATGGTGTGACTTTGCATTAGCGTAATGAAGAGGTGTCATGGTGAACGCATGGCGCAATCAAAGCAAAAGTTGGTCCAACCAAATATTAATGCGCGTGACATTTTTGGCCAAGCATTGTGTTTCCATATATGCAGAGAACATTGATGCCAATTGCATGGCCAAAAATAAACATGCAGCAAGGTTCAGGTCATTTATGTAGAATTTGCTGTGTCTGGAAACAAAGAAGACATTATTCATTCAAAACCTGATCTGGTTGTTTGCACCACCTTGCTACCTATCTGTGACATTTGAGATCATGGATCTAAACTTTGATCTAGTCTAGAACAAGCTGGACTGGAAGTTCAACTCACAGGCTGTGTATATTAAAGGGATGATCAAACTCTACTTTATGAGGATGCTCAGGTGCTTGAAAGTTTGCAGCAAGATGTTAGAAATCATCTACCAGTCTGTGGTAGCAAGTGCAGTCGCATTCTGATAAGGTGAAATCAGAGCTAGTGATGCATTAAAAAAAAATTAAATAAATCCCAGCAAACTGACAAGAATGTTGGCTCGAGCTTGGGCTATTCTCTGGATGGTTTTGAGGTGGTGGTAAGAAAGAGGACACCCAATAATCTCACAACAATTCTTGACAATAAGCAGCTTCCCTGTCGTGACCTACTGGTTAAACAGCTCATTCAGCTCTGCTGTAAAAATGAGCAATACAGGAATCTCAATGTACAACAGCTCATCCCCATAATGGGAGTGTTTTTCATGGAGAAAGTCTTTGGATAAATTCATTATTCACATTCACTACCCATCATTCATCTATTCATGTTCACAAGCACAGCCTCTTTACTTCTGTTCATATTTCTTTTTTCACACTGTTTACAATATTTACTCTGTTCACAATGTTTGCACTGGCACTTTAATTTCACTCAAGTCTGTTGTTTGTATCTTCAGTGTTTACACCCCACTGCAGCACCACATCGTGCACACGTGGTTGTGTGTGTGTGTGATTTATAATGTTAAATTATTCATTCATTCATTCATTCATTCATTCATAGATAGATTCCCTATAGCACAGCTATAGGGAATCTAAATCGGCTTATTAGCCAGGATATCATCATGGTCCCTGAAAACTCGTTCTCTCCTTATTCTGCCATTGGCGTAATCCTCCAATAGTGCCAGCAGTGCCATCATGAAGCATTACATAACCGGGTCACCGGAGCATTTATATGTTTCTAGCAATTAGACTGATCGTTAACACCTTGACAAAATCACAGAATTAATTTGTGGGCGAAAATTTAAGACTAAAATGTTATAGTGAACACATGCTTCTTCATGACGGTTTTGTAATGAACACCGTAATAGTTAGGACCGATGATGAGTAGCGATTGTGCTTCATGACTGTATTTGTGATTGTGATTGTGCTTCATGACTGTACATTTTATGATATATGTACATTAAGGAAAATATTTCGTTTTTACACTGTGTTCTGCAGTTTTCTAATAAAAGGGTATTTCATGCTATTTTGTATCTCATGTAGTCGCGCCATCTCCTCCTGCGCTCCCGTTGTGGACAATGTGACTGTAAGGCAGCGCTGATTATTCATTCATTCATTCATTCATTCATTCATTCATTCATTCATCTTCTACCGCTTATCCGAACTACTCGGGTCACGGGGAGCCTGTGGCTCTCAGGCGTCATTGGGCATCAAGGCAGGATACACCCTGGACGGAATAGCGCTGATTATTATTATTTTATTTTATTTTTAATACATTTTGAATTACGTTTGGATTTTACTAGATGTATATAGCCTAAAACAATCGGCACAAATAACACTGTTGGATTTAATCCTCATGATAATGTGGATATAACGTATGAAATGGGGTGAAAATTAAATGTCATTAATTCTTATAATCGTTCTTCTCACATTTATTTTCTACAATCTAACTTCAGTTCACGACCTCACCATCTGTGTCGCCAATTCCCTTTGTCTCCAGAATGTGCGTACGCACGTCTCAAAGTTTGCTTAAAGGTGCGCACATTATAGTTTGTTTTTATAGATCACAACCTTTGCGTGGGAACTGGCGTACGTACGTTTCCAGCCCCGTTTTGTGCGTACGCACGCTTTATAAATGAGACCCCAGGACAAGACAGAAAGGCAGAAAGACAGTACAGGACAAGACAGAAAGGCAGTGCAGGACAAGACAGGAAGACAGTGCAGGACAAGACAGAAAGGCAGAAAGACAGTGCAGGACAAAAGACAGTGCAAACAAAAAATACAAGACAATACACAAAAGACAATAAACAAAAACAGTGCTGACCAGTGTAAATACTGTATATTCAAACAATATTGCTTGTGCAGAAATACTGGGATGAACACAGTATTTGTTCACAGAACACAGCAGCAGTTACATGAGGTATTGTAAAGTATTGTGCAAAACAGCAATCGATTTTTGTAGAAATTATGAGTGTTTTTTTTAAGGTAATTGTAATTTATGTGGATGTAGTTGTACTTGAAGCCTTTAAGAGTGACCAAAAGTGACCAAAACATAAAAAAAAAAATGCTTGTTACACGTTGCTTTAGACATGCATGTTGAAAGACTTGCACTGAAAGGCCAGTTGTTATCATCTGAACACAGAAATCTATAGGATCTATCAGGTAGCCTTAAAGCTGCTGTAGTTTGGCCTTTGGCTAGGTGTGATGACATGTTTAAACTTACGTTTAGTAAGTCAAATAGTCTGACACAGTGTTTATTTACAAATCAAGCAAAAAAAGCAAGCAAGATGCTTTTCCTGTAATAATTACTACAGTAAGTGCCAGTAATGTAAAGATAAATGTCAGCTCTTAAATAAAGGTGTCTACAAATAAAATTATTTCTATGGTGCTGCTGAGTCCTGCAGGCCCTGTCTTATTGACTACATCTCATTATGGACATAGTTAGTGTAATAGTGAGCTTTTTTGACCTAGCCATCGGTTATTTTGTGTCTGAGTTGCTTTTTTAAATCCGTACTGCACAAGAAGTCTAATGGCTTAAGACAAATTCTAATCTGCCTTTTTCTATATACAAAAGCTACCCAGTCAGTCAAATTACTAATAAATGAGATGTATTAATTAATATGCTCTTCCTCTGTGCTCTAAATCTTGTAATATAATAGATAGATAGATAGATAGATAGATAGATAGATAGATAGATAGATAGATAGATAGATAGATAGATAGATAGATAGATAGATAGATAGATAGATAGATAGATAGATAGATAGATAGATAGATACAATAAGCCGATTTAGATTCCCTATAGCTGTGCTCTTAAATCTATGTGAATTGGGTCCAGTATTAGAGAGGGCAACACGCCGGACCCATGCCATCCCAGTCCAAATACAAGTCCTCACCACTCTGGGGTTCTTGGCAACCGGCTGTTTCCAGCTGCTCTGTTTTTCTGTCTTGTCCTGCACTGTCTTTCTGCCTTTCTGTCTTGTCCTGCACTGTCTTTCTGTATTTTGTCCTGCACTGTCTTTCTGCCTTTCTGTCTTGTCCTGCACTGTCTTTCTGTCTTTTGTCCTGCACTGTCTTTCTGCCTTTCTGTCTTGTCCTGCACTGTCTTTCTGCCTTGTCCTGCACTGTCTTTTTGTCTTTTGTCCTGCACTGTCTTTCTGCCTTTTGTCTTGTCCTGCACTGTCTTTCTGCCTTGTCCTGCAATGTCTTTTGTCCTGCACTGTCTTTTGTCTTGTCCTGCAATGTCTTTTGTCCTGCACTGTCTTTTGTCTTGTCCAGCACTTTCTTTCTGTCTTGTCCTGCACTGTTTTTCTGTCTTTTGTCATGCACTGTCTTTCTGTCTTGTCCTGCACTGTTTTTCTGTCTTTTGTCATGCACTGTCTTTCTGTCTTGTCCTGCACTGTTTTTCTGTCTTTTGTCATGCACTGTCTTTCTGTCTTGTCCTGCACTGTTTTTCTGTCTTTTGTCGTGCACTGTCTTTCTGTCTTGTCCTGCACTGTTTTTCTGTCTTTTGTCATGCACTGTCTTTCTGCCTTTTGTCTTGTCCTGCACTGTCTTTTGTCCTGCACTGTCTTGTCTGTCTTGTTTGTCTTGTCTCACACTGTTTACACCAGGTTGCACAGATGCACTTTATGTATCTAGGAATAACTTACTAAGTCCTTATAGCTCTGTCTTTGTTTTATGTAGCACCTGGTCCTGGAGAAACGTTGTCTCATTTCACTGTGTACTGCAACAGCTATATATGGTTGAAATGACAATAAAAGCTTCTTGACTCTTGACTTGACATCAAACCTTAGATGAGCTACAACAGCAGAAGACCACATCAGGCTCCTACTCAGTCAGCTAAGAACAGGGATCTGAACAGAAACATACAGGTGGTGTGTTCCTAATAAAATAGACCCTGCTGTATTATATACTGTATATTATATACTGTACAGGTTTCTTTTTATAATAATAATAATAATAATAATAATAATAATAATAATAATAATAATAATAATAATAATAAAGCTTTATTAACTGTTTTTGAACTGTGACGTGACTAATATCGGCTTTGTCCCAAATATCGCACATATAGCGGTAGACAATAGTGTATGCTACATAGTGCACATGGAAAACAGGGACTAGGGCACCAAATGGGATTGAACCTTCGAGGGCGGGGCGGCGGAAATAAAGCGCACCATGTCGGGTCCTAAGCCCCGCCTTTTCCTATCATCGTGTTGCCAGATCCTTGATTTTACAACTAGTATAGAATAGGTTAAAGTTGTCAAGCATTTTGGCATTGTGTTGATTATATTCGTATAATAAAATATTCTGACCTTTAAACAAATCAATTTATTTATAGGCTAGATCATCTAAAATGATATAAAACGTCTGTATATTTTTCTCAGATAATCACAGTTTGTTGCCATTGAAAGACCTAAATGTAACTATGTTTTTAATTTAACCGCCTCCATGACAGTAAATTATATGATGTTGCTCTATATTATTAGGCAAACCACTAGCACATTTGACAAGTGCAGGAATAATGTTGGACTTTAAAAGCATTTGTGTTTTGGTGAGTTTGTGACACACACTTGGCAACCCTGTTACTAAACTCTAACTGTTGAAGATTTGTGTTGACATTGTCCGGCTTTTATAAAGCACATGTATCTGTTGTGCTGAATGCAGATCAGGATATAATAGAGGTGTCATTTTGATGCATGTGATTTTTTTGTGTTATGAGACATGGCGCGTTATTCTCCCTTCCCTACAAACCTAGACCCAGTGAGAAAGTTACCAGTGAAGACAGCAGTCACTGTAATGGTTACAGTTGTGTTTTTTAAGTGTTTATTCTCGTGTCCGTGTGCGAGACCGGAGGAAACGACTCTGCACTGCTGGCTGTACCTGCTGCTTCCTGTAGGCATCATGTTCTTCATCCTCAGCCTGGTGGACTCACAGCTGCTCAAACTGTGCCAGTGTTATGTGTGCAGATGTTGTGCGCGAGCCGAGAGCAGATGTTGCGTGTCAGGCTGCTGTGACAGTGTGGAGTGTTGTTGCTGTGCTGGTGGTTACTGTTACAGGCCGACACACTGCGGAGACGAAGTGAGATACTACTGCGCTCTTATAGGGACTTACATGCTGAGGGTTTTCTGCGCCTCGGCGCTGTGGGTTGTGGTCGCACTGATTGACGCTGACTGGTACGTCTGCATCCGCACAGTGACGGTCAACGGCACCGGACCACAACAGATCGCATGCAAGGATGTTCCAACACCAGAGGAAGCAGAAACTCTGCGGAAATACAGTAGTGAGTCACGGGTAGGTCTCAGACACCCCTTTAACTGTTAGACCGATTCTACAGCTCCAACAATACACATTTATTTCATAAACATAAGTAAAATATATGCTGTTATATTATGATGTCTGTGTATTGCACCAATAGAGCTTTATTATTCCTACAGAACTTATTTTTAAATTATTAATTATTAAACCCATTCAAGTCAACAGGCTAATAACTAAAAAAAAATAAAAGTGTATATATATATATATATATATATATATATATATATATGTATATACATACATACATACATACATACATACATACAGTGGTGTGAAAAGTGTTATTTTTTTACACATTTGTCACACTTTAATGTTTCAGATCATCAAACAATTTTTCAATATTAGTCAAAGATAACACAAGTTTTTAAATGAAGGTTTTTATTATTAAGGAAAAACAAAATCCAAACCTACATAAAAAAAGTGTTCACCTCCTAAACCTAATAACTGGTTGGTCCACCCTTAGCAGCGAGAACTGCAATCAAGCCTTGCGATAACTTGCAATGAGTCTGTTACAGCAATGTGGAGGAATTTTGGTCCACTCATCTTTGGAGAATTGTTGTAATTCAGCCACATTGGAGGGTTTTCAAGCATAAACACATTAAAGTGTGACAAACGTCCTTATACGAGTATAATGTTTAATTAAATTCATGCAGCTCTACTATAAATTAAATGTTATACAGTGAAAAAGAAAGCACATTAGTGCATTAGTTTAAGCACAGCTCTCTTAATATACTGCTACAGCAAGACAATAGGATTGAAATTTGGACTTTGGCCATTCAGATGTTGATTTGTTGGTGTGTTTGGGATTATTGACCTGTTGCATGACCCAATTTCAGCCCAGCTTATGCTGCTGGATAGATGAAGTCAGATATGGGTTATTTCTCAATGACTGTGAGTTTCCCAGGTCCTGTGACTGCAAAATGAGCCCAAGTCATCACTCCTCCACACCATGCTTAACCATTCTTATGAGTCATCTGAGCCTGGTGCTGTGCATGATGACTGAACATCATGTATTTTTTGCTTCATATTCTCTCTTCCTCCCTTCCGTCAAAGCTTTACTTGTTCATTCATTCATTCATTCATTCATTCATTTTCTACCGCTTATCCGAACTACCTCGGGTCACGGGGAGCCTGTGCCTATCTCAGGCGTCATCGGGCATCAAGGCAGGATACACCCTGGATGGAGTGCCAACCCATCGCAGGGCACACACACACTCATTCACTCATGCACTCACACACTACAGACAATTTTCCAGAGATGCCAATCAACCTACCATGCATGTCTTTGGACCGGGGGAGGAAACCGGAGTACCCGGAGGAAACCCCCGAGGCACGGGGAGAACATGCAAACTACACACACACAAGGTGGAGGCGGGAATCGAACCCACAACCCTGGAGGTGTGAGGCGAACGTGCTAACCACTAAGACACTGTGCCCCCCGCTTTACTTGTTCAGACTTTAGCTAATTGTGCTGAGATGAACATTTAATGTGCTTACAGAGGCTTACAGAGGCCATGATGAGTCTCTTGGCTTTTCTCTAATATCTATAATATCTCTTTATAAGCTCTGACTTTGGACTGAATTCAGAATACACACTCCTGGGAAGATTGTCAGCTGTATTGAAGGTTCTCCATTTGTAAACAATCCACAGTAGAATTCAGAATTTCTAATTTCTAGTAAAAATAGCTGAGGACATGGCTGATGTAGACGATGTAGACATATACCTCAGTGCCCCAGAACACCAAACTGCCAAAAGGTGATTTTATAGAAGTCAGACTTCATGGTCAAGAATTTCATTAGTAGCATCTGATAGGAAGGTTGCACTTATTTGTTCCTATCTAGTTGTTGGTTTACTTCTTTGGGAAAATAAAAGACTCTACCCTGAAATTTAGTTTTTTTCCTGGTCACCTGAGGTTTTTCCTCTTTATATATAATAGTATTATAGCCCTGATAAATAAAATATAGATTTCAAGGGGGACGCACTTTTATTTTCAATGGTAAAACAGTTAGAATTGCTCGAAATAGAATGGTTTCCAGAACAATAATATATTTTAAACAGTCAAATTTTCATCACTTGTGCAAGCAAATACTTTTGAAAACCTAATTTAGGTTGTATAGCAAATACAATTATAGTAAAAGATGGTTTTCTTCTGCATGTGTTCCTCTAGATTATTGCTTTGATCATCCTCCTGGGTCTTTCCTTCCTGCTGGTTGTAAGTACCTCTATCATGAGCAGGTGGAAGCCGTACTACAAGTCAGTGTTTGAGGCGTACGTGGAGCAGGAGATGGAAGCCACGCTGGATGAGAAGCTGCATGAGCAGGCCATGGAAAGAGCCAAGCTTCTCAGTGAGACTGTGTTACACTGCGTTCACAGTCAGCGTGAGAACAGCGGACAGGCAGAGGGACACATTCAGTACCAACCACTAACAGAGACAGAGGAGAACATGTGGAGGAGAATATCACACCCTGCTTTCCATCTACTAGGAGTGAGGATCAATCCGTGACGTATTCATTCATCCAGGGCATTGTGAGTGTCTGTCAGATGATCTGTCAGTAGTAAAAATGCCAACGATAGCACGTCACTGAAAGGAACCTGTTACTGACAAGCATGGCGTATTTATTGCTCAAAGCATGCTTCCACTCCACTCCACTCCAGGTATGCTTTTAGTTTTAAAAACTTTTATTTTTAAGAAAGTTTGCTTGTTCTATTCTTATTTAACCTGAAATATTTAAAACATGCAGTATTAATACTTTTTCGTTTCATTGCTAAGAAACGTTCTCTAACACTAAATACTGACAGTTGAGCTGATAAACAGATCTAGATGCTGCCTAGATTTAAAGCAGTGTAATGGATGAACCATGAAACGTGTCATGACGTTTGCTTTCTGTTTTAACATGTGAGATGTTTTGAGCTGATTGTCTGCAGATGACTAGATGCTGTGTCAAATGATCCAGTTAAAGGTATACAAAGAGTTACTATAATATCTGTGTTATTCATTTTTACTATGTTGGGTTTTTTGAGTCTGTTTTAAGTGTCTTGATGAACAGGATGTATGTTTTATAACAGTTTAAAAGAGTCGCAGTAGTCTGTAGCTTGTCACTCTTACCTGGTTACAAGAACTGTGCATTTTCCTGTATATCATCTCATTGCTCTGATTTCATAAATGCAAACACTAAGAAAACTGTAAATACATCAAAACAATTCCTGAATATGGAAATTAATAACAGTTTATGTTTACGGTTAACTACATCATTTAGGTGTCTTTTTAACAGCGTCGGTTTTACTGGCAACCCCGAGGCAAACCTCTGTGCACATTATCACTGACACACAGGACATTTCTGTGCTGTGTCCTTTCACCAAGAATGATATTTCGATATCTTTCTTACTTCATGTCATCTAAAACAGCTTCCTGTTTATACACTCCGATATACATGAACATAACAAATCAAGTGCAGCAGCTGTTCATTTCCACTACACACTTTATTCATTTCCATGTCTATTAATGCAGAAAGAAAATAAAGACTCGATGGAAGTACAGATCCTACATTAACAAGCAGATAAGCTTCAATTGTTACTTAGACAACAATGTTTTTAGAAATGTTTATGTATAGATCTAAATAACAGTTATGTTTACTTATGTTTTCATGAACAAAATGAATAAAATATTGATTAGTATTAAAACCCAACACACTGCTGGTGTCTCTCTTTTCTTGCTGATGCGCAATCGTTTCTCATTCACATGCAAAGCGTTCTTATGCAACTATAGTGTTTTGGTGCGTCTGGACTTTTTGTGTTGTTTTCCAGGTTTCATTCATCCAGAACCAACTCAATTTAACATGTAAAGCATCACATACTGTCATGTTGGTATTTTATTTACATCTTCACACAAAAACAGTGTTATGTTTGTTCATATTTATTCATTTCACTTGCGAATAATCAAATGACATCACGTGAGGTGTGTGATTCAATATCATACGTTTATTTCAGCTTCCATGCAGTTTCAGGGCATGTTGAAATACTTTTACATGTCATCATGTCATCAGGCTTTTCTGACATGACGTTAAACATGAATGCGTTCAATCCTTTTATAAGGGATAAAACAGGTTCACATACATTGTGAAGGAAGAGTTAAAGGTAGGTTTAACGTCCTTAAAATCAGCATCATTTCTCTGCTAGACATGCAACTGCACATTGTCTCTTGTTTGTTCAGTGGTTAAGGTGTTGGACTACTGATCGGAAGGTTGTGAGTTCAAATCCCAGGTCCACCAAAGTGCCACTGCTGAGCAAGGCCCTTAACCCTCGATTGCTCAGTTGTTTTTTGTCTGTGGGAGACGGGTCCAAATGGCTCTTTGGGTGTTTAAGGTTGCCAACCCCTTGGCTAGGTGGAGTCGGGGTTGGAGGGAGTTTAATGCAGCAGCAATGCGCTAGAAAGTGGCTCAATGTATGGGAATTTAAAGGGTCGGATAATATGGATGTCGTAACCGGATTGATGCGCGTCATGAACAGCTGATTATCAGCTGATCCATGCTTGATGACGTGGCCTGCCAGAACTAACGCGTTGCTTGATTATCATCTTCATTTTAGATGTCAAAAAGGTTTTGTGGCTCCCTGTGTTTTTTTTCCTGTGGGAAATGTGTCCAAATGGCTCTTTGAGTGTTTAAGGTTGCCGAACCCTGCCCTAAACTATAAAAGTTTCTATCACACTCAAAATAGAGAAAACCAACCGTTAATAGGGAATAAACTAAATTCTGTGAAAACTATTATCAAAACCATGATTTAAACAAAACAAAGTATTGGCAACCAGACATTTATACATCCTCCCTTTGCCAGCAGTATTGAGCTTTGTGTGATGCCTGTGAAGATTAAAGAACACAGAGGAAGGAATCTAGAAGCAATGATAGTACGCTATCTCTGCAGATCCTCAGTCCTCTGTTCTGAACTCTCGTCTATAACACACTCCACACGCTTTGTCATGGGGTTGTAACAGGAGACTGAGATGATTGTATGAAAAGCTTGAGTCTTGTGTCATTGAGATATTTCTGATTGGATTTGGATGCACGTTTTGGATGATTGTCCTGCTGACATTTTCAGCCAAGATCCAGTTTTCCGAAGACCTTTGTAGAAAAAACAGCTCTGTAACATCACACATCCTCTACTAACAAGGGTTCTTTTCTGTATGACCAAAAATCAAGCTCTGTTTTTTTTTCTTCTGGCCTTAAAACCTGGTTTCAGTTAAAGTCTCAGGAGTTCAGCTACTAAAGTTAGAGACAGAAAGTGCTCATTTCTGAGAATCCAGATGCAGGCTGCGTTAAAAATCAGACACTCTGAAGTTGAATTATGTAATTGGAAAGAAACAAAAGTATGTAGACAACCTTAAATGAACATCCAACTTGTTTATTGCAGGAAACAGAAAGTGAATATAAGAAAATGGTGATACACAGACAAGCATTGACACTGATTTCTCTTCCTTTGAACATCAAGCACATGACAACACTCACTGCTCTTCTTTCATGTGTAAACATCTTTAAACACACCGCTTTCCTCTAAAACATTTGACAAAATGCCCTGTGTCAAAATAGAGTATACAAAGCACTGCTATATTATCTAAAGATAACAGAATTAAGTTGTAAGTCTTAACACTTAACACAAATATGGGGATAAATACAAAAACATTTATATATGAGTCTAATATTAATCATAAACATTTGTGTAATATTGATCTTTGTATAATAAACATTTTGTACTATATTTCTTATGTTCTGTAAAGCTGCTTTGAGACAATGTCCACTGTTAAAAGCGCTATACAAATAAAACTGAAGTGAACTGAATTAAATGGCCTTCACATGCCTACATGACTGGCAGATGTGTACTTCTCTGGAGCACAGGGATCAGAGGTGAGAAGGGAGGCAGCGGGTCCAGTCCCAGCAGCTGGCGTGTGCTGGACTCCCAGTCCCAGCCGAACTCTAGCCTGCTGTACACACATGGGTACTGTCTTTCTGCCCAGCACACCCACTCCACTGCCTTCTTCAGTGCCGTCCAGCAGGCTGGCCTACATGACACACACATTATAACAGAACATGACCAAAATGCCTTACATGTCAGGAAAATAAAGAAAATGCAGAGCAATGGGGACTCATGCCTGGGCTCGGGGTGGTCAGTGAGGCGGAAGAGAGAATGTAACAGCTCCCCGTCAGCCATCTTCTTCACTCGCATCAACTGCAGCACCAGCAGTGTGGCTATCATCTTCAGGATGACAGCATGAGCCTTTTCACCTGAAACACAGCGACCCACAGGATTTAACATGTCGAGTGTTCCCTTCAGAACAGAATGAGTCAGAAATATTAGCATACCAGAATAACTACACCACAAAGAACTGATGATGAGCGATGATGGTTTAACTGAAACATTTTGTCAGCAGTCACACTATGGGTCATAAGTTGAGCTAAAAAATAAAAGGGAACACATTAAATCACTAGCTCTTATTCTGTGAAGATACTGAATGTGCTGTCATTTTTTTGAGACCACATGTCTTTGGAAAAGCTCACTGCAAATCAGTACAATAGTGCAATTATTCAGACTGATCACCTTTATGCTATGATGAAACACTTCTGTGTCATCCTGGAGGATAAAACTCCCATGAAGATGGGTGTCTGCATCCACATGACATGGGCTCGTTGGATGTTTTGTGGGTTACAAAAGGCAGCAGATCTCAACTCAACTGAACACTTTTGGAGATTCTGTTTGTTGTTGATGTACTAGACAATGCTCTCCCACCACTATTACTGTCAACACCTTAAACAGATGCTGCTGTATTTGCCTTTAACTGGTCACATATTTGTACATATGCCATTATATTGCTATAGCATGGCTATAATAGCGTGGCTTGTTCTAGTTATCTTACTTGCAAGTCAGTTTCTGTTTTCACAGAGTTTCTACTTACCCAAAGAACAGATGCCTTTCTCTTTCAGGAAGACATTGGCGAAGAAGTCCACATCCAGGCCCAGGAATCTACTTAGTGTCCCAGAACATTCCCAATAACCATCCTGTGTCAAGACAAAGCACAATTTAAACACAAAACGTATGTGTCCTACTGGATATTTTAGGTCAACATAGAAATTTAGCTACTGTAGTTTTAAACAGCTAAATGCTTGCAACTGGGTTGACTTCATGCACATTGCCATTGCACATTTATTAGCTGAACTTTACCTGTTATAGTGGTGAATAAAAATATGTTCTAAAATAAATATATTAACGATATCCATATGCTTTAGATTTGACTTTTTCCTATGCTTATAGTTTAAGGTTAAAATAATAATAGTAAATTAATTCTGATGTCACTTCCCTGAATTAATTTCATTGTACTTGTGGCAGATTGTATGTATGTATAGAGGTATATATGTACCTGGTGTTGAAGGTTAAACAGCTCATCCCAGTTGATCCGGTCAGTTTCTCTGTATCGTTTTCTTCTGCAGCGTTTTTTTAAGCTGCATGGCAGCTTGTCATCAAGATGAAGAGTGCTTTGACCCTCATTAAGGTGGTGGATCTTCACTAAATGTAATTTTCTTTCTCTCTGACTTTCACCTGTCTCAGTGTGTAGAGGTTGATCAAAGAGATCATACTGGGCTTTAAAACCAGACGCGTGGGCTCTAAAACCAGAAAGAACACCAGGAGGAGGAGGAGGAGCAGGGGCTCCAAAACCAGCAATAACACCAAAAGGAGAAGGAGCAGGGGATCCAAAACCAGCAATAACACCAGGAGGAGGAGCAAGGGCTCCAAAATCAGCAATAACACCAGGAGGAGGAGCAGGGGCTCCAAAACCAGCAATAACACCAGAAGGAGAAGGAGCAGGGGATCCAAAACTAGCAATAACACCAGAAGGAGAAGGAGCAGGGGATCCAAAACCAGCAATAACACCAGGAGGAGGAGAAGGGGCTCCAAAATCAGCTATAACATCAGGAGGAGGAGCAGGGGCTCCAAAACCAGCAATAACACCAGAAGGAGAAGGAGCAGGGGATCCAAAACTAGCAATAACACCAGAAGGAGAAGGAGCAGGGGATCCAAAACCAGCAATAACACCAGGAGGAGGAGCAGGGGCTCCAAAACCAGCAATAACACCAGGAGGAGGAGCAGGGGCTCCAAAACCAGCAATAACACCAGTAGGAGAAGGAAGAGAAGGAGAGGCTCCAAAACGAGCAAGAGCACGATCGGGAGGTGGAGTATCAGGGGCTACGAAAGTGGTTTTAATATAATCTGAAGGACTGTATACAACAGGAGTAGAAGAGTCTTCAAAACTAACATTAAAACGAGAACGAGGAAGTCCAAAGCCAGCCATACTTATACGATGAGCAGACATTGGAAAAAGAGGACGAGAAGGAGTTGAAAGAAATTGAGATGTTTTGTCACATTTAAGACTGTTAGAAGCTGATTTTAATTTAAAACTAAAAGTAGGAGCAGGAGGAGGAGGAGGAGAAGGAAAAAGAGAACGCATTTCAAAATCATCACTGGGTAGAGAGAAACAAACTTGGGAATACTGATGGGAATCATTGCTTCTTGTACTAAGATTAAGTGCAACAGGAATAGCTGAGGTAACGAGGAGAGAATCAACAGTATCAGGACAGAGTGCAGATTGATCGGCCAAGGGGACATTTCTCTCTCCAATCCTGTTTCCGTCAGAAACAGTCACAGATTCTGAAATCTGGTCACTGAGCGTTAAATGTGTAACATTCTGCAGAGCTGAAGGAAATAATCCGTCTGTCTCAATAGAAGCTGTGCATAGACTAGCTGCGTGAAGTGTCTGAGACTCAGGAGTGGGTTGGACATCTTCCATTACAGGTGCATCAAAAATTCCAAATCCCAAGGAATCGTCATATATGTCCCCATCACATTCTTCCTCCTTATTATCAACGTCATAATAAAATTCAACGTCATCATATAATTCATCGGCTTCACAAAATTCTTCTGAGTTATAACTGTCACAAAACTGAGGAAAAAAGACACAAATAGATCAGACAAATGACAACTTTGTTAAATACACTCATAATTGTTTAATGTGCATCCTTGGTTAAATAATAAATACCAACACTAAATGATTGTGCATATGAATGACTTTCTTGATTATTCCTTCAAAGGGTGCCAATATTTCTGGATGTAACAGGCATATATATGAATAGGCATAACGAAAATAGTGGTAACTCAGTAGATAAGACACTGGACTTCTGCACAGAAAGCTCTCACTTTTGTGTTTAAAATCACTGCTCATGTTTAAGCTAAAAAATCAGCTTCATTGTCTTTCTAACTTCCCAACATTAAGCTTAACCATCCTTTCTTCTTACCGGTACAGAGGATTTGGGGAACCCAACAGAAAGTTCAGACGAATTGATAATGTCGGGTGATTCTGATTCCTGACTCCTCTGAAAAATAAGCAGAACACAGCACTTAATAAACAGAAATAAACAGAAATGTAACTAACTATTGAACTATCTAAACCGATTAACTATTACATGACCTTATCTCGATTACAATCAAGGAATCTCAATTTCTGTTTATTTGTTGCCTTCTTGGCTACTATCAGCTTTGAAGTTGAGATGTTTTACGGCTGGTTTATGGGTTTGGTTTCAACAGACGGGGTGAAAATGGATGAGTGACAAAACTGATGCTGTTTTCTTACGCAGAAAGTGAGTGCCATTTTATCTAGAGGCAAATCTAGATTGGGAATTGTGCACCACACTGGTTTTACACATTACAAATACACGAAGTATGATTTCAGACCAAATCTGTTTATCCTACCGCAGTACAGAGATAAATTCAAAAGATAAATTGCTGTATATGATACTGTTTATTTAGTGTCCTCTTCCCTTTTAGCAGCTTCTTGTCCCTTCTGTGCCACCTCCTATTTGCCATATAAGATTATCTGTCTATGTGTTTTCATGTTTATTTTTCTATCATTTTATTCTAAGTATTTGAGGTCATTAAAATGCATTATAAATAAACTGTATTGTCAGTAAATTCCATAAACAAAAGATAGATACCTGTTTGTGTTCCCTCCAGCCCATGTAAGAGAGAATATCCACATCTTCCTCTGCAATTATCTTAGGCACGTCAGTAAAGCCGGAGTCAGGCTTTTCCTTATCCTACACAGAAATAAGGAGTTACAAAGCACTGCAGTTATGCGTCATGCCACAGAACAAGTGTCTATACAAGGAATGCAGTAGCCTTGTGGTGAAGGTGTTCGAACTACCGTATTTTCCGCACTATAAGGCGCACCTAAGAGCCTTAAAGTTTCTCAAAAATCGGCCGTGCGACTAATAATCCGGTGTGCCTTATGTGTGCACTGAGTTCCAAAATCTGTAAAAATGTTGTTGTGCGACTTTGGTAAACGCTCCGCTTGATTGACTGTCGGACCATTTCCCGCTGACACAGGGACGTAATATGTACACTATGTACGCTGGCAATACCAATCAGAGAACATTACGTAATACGTGCAGTATGTACGCTTACCTCCACCATGACTCCGGTAGGTGTACTACCGGTATGTTGCAAAACAACATTTGTTTGTCTAAGGACCCCCCGAAAAATGGCACCAGTGAAGAGACATGCTTACGAGGCACAACCGCTCCAACCGCTGGACATATGTGTAAACAGGGCGTTTAAAGTGAAGTTGGGAGCAGCGTGGGAGCGATGGATCACAGACGGCGAACACACCTTTACTAAGACTGGGAGGCAGCGCCGGGCGAGTTACGCCACCATATGTGAATGGATTACGGATGCCTGGGCTAAGGTATCCGCTTTAACTGTTGTCCGAGCTTTCGCGAAAGCCGGCATCATTGCTGAACAGCCACCTGGCAACGAGACTGACTCCGACAATGATGAGAGGGAACCCGGCATGTTTGATGGCGAAATTGCTCAGCTGTTCAATTCAGACACAGAACATGAGGACTTTGATGGATTTGTGGGAGAAGATTGATTAAAAAATAATGTGCGTGTATTGTTAAATAGCAGAATAAAGTTCAACTAAACTCACTGTTTTGCTTCCGTTACCTTTTTTTTGTAGACCGTATGTTTTAGCATGCGCCTTATAATACGGTGCGCCTTATGTATGGGTTAAGTACAGAAATAGACCCCGTAATCGAGACTGCGCCTTATAATCTGGTGCGCCTTATGGTGCGGAAAATAGGGTACTGATCAGAAGGTCACGAGTTTGAATCCCATGTCCTCCGAACTGGGCCCCTGAGCAAGGCCCTTATCTATCAATTGCTCAATTATATAAACTGAAATAAAACGTAAGTCACTCTTTATAAAGGTGACTGCTAAATGGCAGAAATGTAATGTAAACGTATTTAAAAGTGTTTTGAACTCTTACTCTCTCTTCAACAGCAACAAAGCTGGTAAACTGGGACAGGATAGAGAACTCCTTACTGAGCTCAATGATGTAGGACTTTAGCTCTGCTTTCTTCCCCTGAAAAAGATAAGAGAAAACAGTTTAGACCATCATTTAGTTTCAGACACAGGACATGAATAGCTTTAACTGGGTCTTTATCACATACTGCTGGATTATTATATTGTTGATTTTCATATATCAGTGTGCAGCTATCGTGTAGTAATGTGACACAAGTCATGCCCCATTTCTCTGGTACAGTGTCCTGAAGAATCCACCTATTTTATTTATAAAATAAAACATATCCCTGCACCTCACATTCTCAGATCTAACTGGTACTCTGATGCAATAACTGGAAACATTTCCTCAACAGGTAAGAGGCTTAAATTTGTAAGACTGTGTATATTATGTTACATTACCACATACTCAAGAAAACATACCAAATTAGGCTTTATAACATAAGAACTGCTTAAAAGTATTCAATAAACATCCATCTACAATGCAAACCTCATGTTCTGCCTCACTAGTGCCAAGGCTGCCATCCTCATAGTCTCTGATGATTGCTCTTGCCGTTAGCTTGTGAAGGAACTAGAATGGATAAAAATAAAACCCATCGTTTAACACGTTAAATAAGGATTTGTATTAACTATTATAACACGTTTTAATAAAACAACAATATCTTACTGTTCCTTTAGTCTTCTGTAATTCTGTAGTAGAAACCATGGTCTCAATTTCCTGCCCACTCAGATCACCAAACAGTGTAGCCTAAACCAGTAAAAACTCTCATGCTAAGTCTCAGGAACAAATAAACGACAAATGGCTTTAATGGTTTAATGACTGAAAGCACAAGGAATAACATGATGTGCATTTGGTAAAGTGCAAAAAAGAAATAAATCAAGGAGGTGTTGGTGAATTACCTGAGTGCAGTGTGGGACAAAGCCATAGACCAAAGTATGACGTTCACTGAAGAGAGCGTGGAGCTGTGAGGGAGCCTGAACCGGAGAGGGAGCTGTAGGGTTGAACTGCTGCCACTTAACTGCCACAGAGCTACAGCCTGGTGATACCATGCACCTCACCTGAGAATTCACCTACAACAGCCAATCAGCGATGTCTCACCCACATGTTACACATATACACCATTAACCTCAAGATTCATTTCAAGTTCATGGAGTGAAGCTCACCTTTTCAGCCCAGTTGTACTTTGTCTTGGTGTCAAAAAACTCATAAGTTCCTCCACCTGCCTGAGCCAGAGCTCTCAGCATGTAACGATTAGCTGTCAAGCTACACAAAAACATGAGCAGATTAGAAGAAACAGACCTAAAGTGTATTACTGAGCATTTGATAGTTTACGACGTTGCTGAAAATGTGATTAGATTATGAAAGGTTCTCAAAGACCTAAGCATGACTTCTAGTATAGATTTACTTATAATCACAAGTATTATATTAAATCCCATGGATTTAAAATTTAATTAACAGCATTTTTGTCTGCCACTTCAAGTCTTTTCTGAAATATGTTCACACATATCCTCATCTTTTCTCTCCCTTTCTTCTCTTTTCTTTTCTTCTTCCATCTTTATTAATGGCAATCAGTCATGAGTGAGAGAAAGGTGCCGTATAAACCGAAATAAGAATCTTTATTATATCAACCTAGTCAAAACTGTTGAATTAGGAAATGAGCCTCTGTACCTACTCCTTGGGCAACTACTTAGGTTTAAAGATACATTTCTGCATTAGAAAACTGCCGAGTGCTTACTTGAGGCCGCAGGTGAAGAGACGTGTGTGTCGGACGTTGTCTCGCACCAGCTGCAGGGTTTGAGGCTGGTTCTGCACGTGTCCATCAGAGATAAGCAACACGTTTCTCACACCATGTGAAGGAGGCAGCAGATTCAGGGTGCGCAGGGGTCTCCACAGCTCAGTGCTGCCACCAACAGCAGTTGAGGACTAATAGTAAAATTAGTAATAATAATTAGTACTAATTAGTAATAGTAAATTGTAATAATAAAATACTAATAAACTTTGAAGTGTTTACACTTGGGTCCTGTAAAACCCTAAACTCAGAGCATACAAATGGACATATACTATCTCTAAGAAGTTTTTAAATGCAAATGATCTTCAAAGTTGATTAGTATTTTATTATTACAATTTACTATTACTAATTAGTACTAATCTACAGCGCAGGAAATACTGCAAATGCCAATTTCTTGCACTGTAGATGCAGGTGGGAATCTTGTCTTTGACCGTAAATACTCACCATAATGAAATTCTTGGCTTCTTCAAATACGTCCTCTAGCAAATTCGGTGAAGGGAAAGCCTCCTTGTAATCTAGTCAACAACAGAAGGATAAAAAGTAAATAAAGATGTCCAAGAGAAAACATCTGCAGGTCTCCCACAATTATGACATTTCTGCTTAAAATTTTAATAACAAAAACTGAAACTGCTTTTTCTCTGCATAACAATGCAAAAAAATATAGAATTTCTCAACTGAGCATTATGGTTCATCTTATAAAGCATCTAATATGAGCATCTAATAAAAATTATATACATGATCATATTTATGATTAAAACATGCAAAAATCATTCATGAATTGTACAAAAGTATATATATATTATATATATATATACACGTATATATATATATATATATATATATATATATATATATATATATATATATATATATATAATATATATATATCTTTTTTAACTTCATTGGAATGTTACCACTAAGAAACATGATGACTGTTTCAGAGAGCACTAACCAGAACCAAATGAGATGACATTGACTCTTAATGAACGGTCCAGTGAGTTGAGCACCTTCAGAGCAATCCTGCGTGCGTTCTGCATGGCATCTCCTCGCATGGACTCTGACATATCCAGCACAATGATCACATCACTCACGCCAGACACAGACAATCCACTGGACTCAAAGTGTGGATAAAACACCAACATGCAGGCCTGCACAAGTAAACCACTCAGTGTCAGGTATTAAAAATCAGTGTGGACATTTTTGTTAGTGAGAAAAAACAAAGGATGAATCTCACTTTACCTCAGTGTCCTTCTCTGGATGTTTCTCCACCCACATTCTGGGCATATGGATCTGTAACAGCGTAAAGCTGAGCTGGAATCCATCGGTGCCGAGCGTCTGTTCTGGTAATGTGCTCACTACGGCCTTACAATCTGTCCTCTGTGAGAAAGACCGGACAAATTCACCTCTATATCACTCTAATACATAAACTACACTACAGACTTTTCACTAATATTTAACTGTAAGCATTATATGTACATTAGTGCTTAAGTAACAAGCAAATAAAAGACGCACCTTTATTTTGATTTGATGAGACGACTCTAGGTTCATGATCTCATAGGGCATCTCGATAGACATGGACAGAGAGAACTCTCTAGAAGAACAACGAAATACTCATAAACAGACAAAGTAAATCAAATGCCATACAATTGTCCACTACAGATCCAGTTCTTACCCTTTTGGCGGAAGCTCTTTCACACAGATCTTTTCAACGGTCGTCTGCAACAAAAACATGCTCGAATCATGAGGCTTGGCTTAGACAAAAGCACAATTTAAATGTTTTAAAGAGAATGGTTGTTTTCTGAATAGCATTATGTAATTAATTTAGTAAAAGAAAAATGTATTTAAATGATAACAACCTGAGTTCTCTGGTTCATTGCTGAGCTTTGCTGCCATGGAGCTACACTGCCTGGCAGGGAGAAGATGATGGTGCCTGCTCTCACAACCAGCTCAGTGATGAAGGTCACTTTGATCAGCACTGTGGATCCAGGGGGCAAGTTTCCCACACTGATGGTGAACACATCCTGCAGCACACACAGACATAACAGCACTTTATGCACAGGAGTAAGTAAATAAGACTAACACATGGAGAAACCACACTCAATGAATCTTGTAGTGTGCTATGACTATACAGTAAAAAGAGAAACACACAGGTGCATCCTGGTCCATCAGGTAGGCTCCATGGCCTTTCTCTATAGCCTGCTTGTATTCTTTACGTGCTTGTTCCTTCTCCTTCATCTACAAGAATGAGAGATAGAGAGGGGCAAACGTTAGGAAAAAGATGAAGAAGAGAAGAATAAAACGTTCTTACTGGAATATTGTAGCAAAAAATAAACAAAAGCACCTTTCCAATAACATGCTTTCCATTAATGAAGGCTTCAAATCCACACACTGCTGCTGTCTCTTCTAGAGGGAAGACATACTTTGCCTCTATAGGAACATTGCTGTCATTTTTATATGTCTGGAAAATGACAACCTGTTTAGAAAATAAGAAAACAAACGAAAAATTAGATATTGTGAATATTTGATATGAGTATTATGTAATACAGCGTTCAATAGAAATCGTTATTCTATATCCAAGAACATGGTTTATAGGTTTATGTAGCAATAACTTAATGAGTACTTCCTGCAAAATATATTCCAAGGATGTGTTTCTTTAATATAAGGTAAAGATTAATTACGGTCATTGTAATACTTTACCTGAGAGAGAAGGTCCATTAGCTTACATCTCACATGTACTGCCTGCAGGGGGAGCGTCTGACCGTTACTGTCCAATAACCCGGCAGTGACCTCCTCCAGAGAGTTCTTAATCACTCCTAAACCCTCACCATCATCAGTGTTCACTAGAGCATTAAAAACAACACATCCACTTACAGAACATTACATATGCACAACATCATATAAGAAAGATCTGTAATTATACAAATAAGACTGTAGTTAAAACCATTATACATAAAGTAATGTCTATTGATTAGTGTTAATGAAACACGCACAGAAGTGTGAGGATGAAGCCAAAGGTAGAGGTGCTAGAGTCATGTCAACATCAGGCTGAAAGTCCTTCACTTCATCTTCAGGTAGAACATACCGTACTACATATTTCAGCCTGATCTGGTCAGTGTTATACACCACATATTCATCATCCTGTAACACACACAGAATGCAAAGTCAAAAGAAACTCTAAAATCTTTCCTGCCTAGACAACTCATTTTACACACAAGACGTACCTCAAAATCAGAGAGTTTATTTTGTTTACGGCGGACTCCGTGCACACTGTTGTAGCCGTCAGGGGCAGAGGTCAAAGTGAAATCCCTTTTGTGCAGGTCTTTACACTGACCCAGAGCCACCTCACACACCAGCAGGAGCCGAGAACCATCCGTCACACTGGGTTTGGAATACTTGACTGAGGTGCTAGAAAGCAGAGCAGACACTGGCATTAAAAACCTCTGTGCATCATGGTGAAGTGAGAATATATGTGACATTACAGTATAGTAGAGTACTACAGCTGAAAATACACTTCACACACACTAATTTGCACAATTTCAGGTACAAACATAAGAAAACACTCACTTTAATGAGTCACTGAAGTAGATGCCACTTCCTAGATTCCCAATATCTGTTCTTTCAATCCCATGCTGCTCTACTCCAACCCTGGGCAGCAACAGACCTCTGAAAAAAACAACCGAAATTCAGAACTGCTTTGAGGTAGTGTGTGTTCATTGTGCATGGGTGTATTAAATAAACACAAGGGACTCTCACCGAGACAGGATTCCTACCAGGCTGTTGGAAGCAGTGGAATGAAGGAGAGACTTAATATTGCCGAGTTCATTTCTAAACATATGAAGCTCTGCTCCTCTACTCACACGCAGTATCTGCTGAATCTCAGCTGGCCTGTAGAATTATTAAAGATGTACACAATGTAGATGTAAAGACATACAAAAGTATACAATATGCATATTTTGTTAAACTTAGTTTTGGTGACAGAATATAAAATATAGGTTTGTGTAACCGTTTTTGGTGATGAATGTGTAAATATTATGTATATTACGCGTACGTCATATTTACATTGTACACACCTGTCCTGCAGAAGCTGGCAGACAGACAGAAACTCTGGGCTTTGAGATGGCACCTGCTCAATACTGCACCTCAGAGCACGATATTTCCCCAGAGAGGATAGATAGGGGTTTCCCAAAGTTGCCTCCATCATGTTCAGAATATCTCTGATAAGCTGGGGGTGTTAATGCAGATACATCAGAGTTTACATTTCTATGAGAATTGACTAAATTTTAACAGCAGTTACAAAGTTTCGTGTTCTTTTATCGTTTACAATATCGACTTCTACTTATATTTGCTTTACAGTAAATATTTGTACAGATGTTACCTGACAGATGTCTAGTTTTTTTGACACCAGCTTGTTTTTTGAGCCTTGCACTATTATCCTAAGAGGGAGCAGCGTGTTGACTTCCTCCAGCAGACCCTTGACTTCATCCTCACACTGTGTTTTCTGTACCTGCAGCAGTAATCCTTCCACCCTGCTCACCTGTAGCAACACATGTCACCAGTTACACACACACACATTGGTTAGACTGCAGGTATAGTTTCATATAGATATACTATCATTCTTAGTGTCTCACATCATTGAGACTGATGCTGGTAACAGGGACAGTCAGGATACTGCTAAGTGAACCGAGGGTTTCTGTCCAGATGAGTTCCACAAAGCCGCCCACTTCCTGTGAGACTGTGCTGCAGTTAAGCCTTTCCTCCAACAGAAGCTTAAAATCAGACACAGTTTGAGATTAGTTACATTAAATACAAACTAAATACATAAACACGGCTTAAATAAATCATCAGAACTGTGGGATAGATAACTCTCCAAACTGTCAGTACGTCTTAATTACAAAGGATTAATACAATTACAAATATATTTTAGCCTTTTAAAATATAGATGTGATCATTTTTTGAATAACTTTAACCCACATAGCATGTATGCAGTATATGACCTCAAGACTAAAAAACAATTTAGAAGTGCAGTGTGAAACTGACCTGCTGGAGGCTGTGAGAGGTCAGATTTTCAGCCCATGGGGGAAGTGTTTGTGTCTGAGTGAAGCCTTGGACCTGCAGCTCCTTGCTCAGCATCAGATACGCATCCACAGCATCCTCAGAGCTACAGCTGTGCACTTGCTTATCCCACACCACACTTTTCTGTAATAATAGAGCAGAAGACACCACAGTGATAACCAACTCACTGTAAAAAGTATATTATAGTGTATATGTCAGGTTATAGGGTACAGCTAGATTCTCTTAGGTTCAGATATCTGCACCTCTCTCTCATGCATGATGGAGCTCACAACACGATATTGCTGTCCTGCTTGGCCTCTGGCACTCTGAAGCTCCAGAACTGACCATGTGTTGAGCTGAATATCCAACACACACACACACACACACACACACACACACACACATACACACAGATTAACACATGAATGCAAACTTCTGCATGCTGATCAACAATTCTTAAACATTCGGTACACTTGAAATGCATTTCTATGCTAAATGAACAGCAACAAGAAAGTCACCTTGAACAAAATGGAGTACTTGGCAACTTGGAAATCTGAAGGAAATTCTGGAATATCACGATCATTTTCCTTGTATAATCTGCATAATAGGAATGATAAATATAAAGCATAGATTCAGTTAAAATCCATTATCTTTTAGGGAAATATCTGCTAATTGTATTTTACAAATTGCCTTTTATATCTGTTAATACATAAAGTGAGACTTAAATCAAATGATAATAATAATCTTTGCATTTTCTTTTACTTTACAATCCCTCTATCACATTTTAGAGAGTCCTGCAGTCAAAGAAACACAGTCTTTAAAGAAACATAGAAATAAAATTGTAAAGTTTAAAATTAAATTACTATTTATCTCTAACATCTATCCCTAATGAGCAAACAGGAGCTGAGGAAAAACTTCCTGAGATGATGAGAAGAAGAAATCTTGAGAGGAACTATATTCAGAAGGAAACCCATCCTTATTTGGGTGACACTGGACAGGAAATATAAATGTAAATAATATCCTTTCTACAGCAGGTTATAGTCGAGTGAATCTCCTCCTGAGGAACTAATAGGTCAGGATAATTTCATTTCATTATAGACTTAACACTAATTCCTTCCTGCCAAAGTCGGGATTTTTTCCTACCAAAATATAACTATTGGTTCTTAAGTTTAAAATAATATGATCTCTGACCTTCACATAAATATTTATTGTTTAACAAAGCAAAATAAATTATTGTTAGGTAATAATTTTGCTTTTAATTTAAAAAAAGTTTGCTTGTGATCCATCTCGTGAAACGGTGATTAATTAATTTATCTGTTCCTTTTTTCTTGCCTAAATTTATAAGTGATTATATTAACCTCACTTTTTCTCACAATTATATTTGGTCTTACTTAAAAGCAAAAGAATATTAAATTATTCATTTAATTTTAGGTGAACATCATATACAGAAATACATAAAAGACAAGCAGGGTTCCCACTCTTTTTCAGAGATTATTTTCCAGGACATTTCAAATTTAGCAAAAAAAGACAAGGCTCACAGATTCACGGCCTAAAGTAGTATGTTCTTCTCTCCAGAAGTCTTAAAAACAACATACACTTTATGGCTATTACTTAACTATACTTTTAAAGACAATTTGTCATGTGAATGAAATTTCAACATTTATTAAATAAAAAGACTGCACATATTCATACCCTTTCCTTTCTCAGGCCAATGCAGTCATGCATGCTTTAGTTTGCTGTGCATTCCCCTTGCACATGATATTCAGATTAACAAGGTTAATATAACCTGCTTACCCCTCACCATTTGCTGAAAACATTCGAGCACTTAAACCATTCCTAGCACCTGAAACCGCCAACACAAGACAGCGTCATCCGTCAAAGCGAGATTAAACAGCATAACAAAAAACCCGTCAAAACTGTTACTAACGTTAATTGTTTCGAGCATTTGTAAACTGTTCTTTAAATGATCAAGAACATTTAAAAATAAGAATTTTCCAGGACAACAAGATTTTTTCCAGGACAATTTATGTTTTCTCTCATTTTCCATGTGTTTTCCAGGACTGGAACTTTGGTCATTAATTTTACAGGAACCCTGACAAGCCATAGCTTTTCATTCTTGAACCCAAGATTAAAATATATATCAAGACAGTTCTTCATTCACATAACAACAAATCTGTATGCGAATGTATCGGCACAGTCATCTGTTCAGCACAAATTTCCATAAGACTGTAGACTGTGACTGACGTCACGTCCAAATACAAATACGCCCCATAGTATCCCGCCCACTCCATGACAGGTTTCTGTGCAAGGCATCGGAAATGCAAATGCAAGGTGTATAACAATTACATTTAGATGTTGGCAGCCTCCGTAAACAACGATGAGGACGTGATATTGCTTGTGTAAATGCTTGTGTAATACGTGATTTGCATTTTCATTTGAATTGGGTAACAATTTATTCATCCACACAGAAAAAAATGCAATTGCAAATACAATTTGGAATTAGTTTTGAAAATGGAAAAAACTTCCATAAAATGCTGTAAATCAACACACCTGAACTGGCCCAGGTACGTGCCATCCTTCACCTGAGTTTTGGGTTTCTCATAAATACTACTGGTTTGGATCCAAGGCTGATAGATAGACTTCAGCTCTGTTGGGACATAGACAGAAGTATTGACACCTTCATCATTCACAGTTATGTGTAATGTTTCGCAATTTACCACAAGATAGTTTACAACACAGCTCTCATTGACTCAACACACACCCTTCTTTAGTCACATTAATCATATTCCAAAACAACTGAACGTTGCAAATAACACTTTTGTTCTGAACACTGACCTTTTTACTTTTTAAATAACCAAATTTTTACCTCAACAAAGCAGGCTTTTGAAAAAACTTGTAAAGGGTGTAATACCAGCTTGTTCAGGTGTGATTCCTGAGCTCTGTGGCTTTAAGACATGCTCTTGAACAGGTAGCAGCAGTCCTTTCTCCAGGCAGCTCCACACATACTGCTGTGTGACCACGGGTGTCTGGTGTTTCTGAACACTCCTCAACCTACTGCTGCTTATGTTCTCCAGGCTGCTCGCAACCATAAATGAGCACTAGATAGGACAGATACAAAGCATTGGTCTGATCTTGATTTGTAAATGCATACACTTGGAACAATCATAACATTAAAATCTCTCTTAAAATCACAGACAAAAAGAAATGTTTCTTAAATCCTTTAATCTCATAACTACACACCTTTCCTCTATGCAGTGTAGATACTGATTAACTAAAGGTACGTATCGAAACCTTTAAGTTACATTACAGAAAATGCTATAGTATGTTAACAAATATCAACAAATATGTGTGTGTGTTTGTTTTGCAGGTGTGGTGTGGTAGCCTAGTGTTTAAGGCGTTGGACTGCTGATCGGAAGGTCATGAGTTCAACTCCCATGACCATCAAGCTGCCACTGCTGGGCCCCTGAGCAAGGCCCTTAACCCTCAATTGCTCAGGTGTAAAAATTGAAGTAAAATGTAAGTCACTTTGCATAATGGTGTCTACTAAATGTAATGTAAATATCAGCGGTATGTTTTAGATATCAGGAAATACAGCACATACCTTCTGGTTCACTACATATGATATGTTTCCTCCATTATCAACTATAGCAGTCATCAACTTCTTCTTCTCTTTAAAAGGGACATTTTTCAGGTCCAGAACCACTGAGCAGTCATTGAATATAGCCATTCTTTCTAGGGAGACAGAAACATAGTCAGAGAAATCTAATGTTTAGGATATGTTTGTCCTAGCACTGGATTTTAGGTTCAAAAGCAACTTCATTCATTCATTTTCTACCGCTTATCTGAACTTCTCGGGTCACGGGGAGCCTGTGCCTATCTCAGGCGTCATCGGGCATCAAGGCAGGATACATCCTGGATGGAGTGCCAACCCATCGCAGGGCACACACACACACTCTCATTCACTCATACACTACGGACAATTTTCCAGAGATGCTAATCAACCTACTATGCATGTCTTTGGACCGGGGGAGGAAACCGGAGTACCCGGAGGAAACCCCCGAGGTACGGGGAGAACATGCAAACTCCACACACACAAGGCGGAGGTGGGAATCGAACCCCCAACCCTGGAGGTGTGAGGCAAACGTGCTAACCACTAAGCCACCGTGCCCCCTACTCGAAAGCAACTTAAGAAATCATGACCACGAGCCAAATCGCTTACTGCCACTTTAATTAAGTACACTATGATAGTGGGCGTGTTTGGGATTGGGACGGAACCCATTATATCAACATTTTTCCCCCAAACCTATAAAATAATCACTTAACAAGGTGTCAGTAATGTTGTACTCTACAGTTTAGACCCTAAACAACACTATTATCTTACTTCAGAGGACGTTTACGTCCAAGATACCGATAGCTAATTTAACAAACAGAGATTTTATAGCTAAAAGTAGTCGATATCTTAATATATTAATAACACTCCAAATCCAAATACAGTAATATCAATACAATAAAGCTGTGACTTACCTTACATTCGTAATAAGCCAATAAAGTGTATTATCTTGTGTATTATGATACAGTAGCACAGAGAGAAGTGCCGTGAAAAAAGCAACAACTTCCAGGAAGACCTACAAGCCACGCCCCTGGACCCGAGATGACCAATCACAATTCATCTGCTGCCATCTAACGGTGGGATTTATTATAGCACTTTCTCTAACATCACTTTCCCTCCAGTAGTAGTTAGTAGTAATCTATTTTACTTACTAATATCTAATAACTAATAACTGATGTGTGATTGAGTAGGTAATTGAACACTTTATAAAATTTGATCTAAATAATATTCTTCCACTTTTTGTGTTCTTTTTTTTGTGTAGATAACATAATTATACAGTTCACATCTACCTTAAAAACTTATGCAACTATATATATATATATATATATGAAACATTATACAGAAGCACTTTAATATTTATTTACAATTTTTATTTTTACAGATGAGTGGCATGTTTATTTTAGCTTGTGCTGAATGCAGAACTGAATTTTCCATGTTAAAAGCACACCTAAAAACAGACTGATCAAGATAGATATTAGAGAGAACAAGATATTATTTATATTCCTGCTTCTACATCAGTGTCTTATCTCTGTGGGTGATGAGTGTGAGTGTTTAACGAGTTTATACCGAATATCAAACTAGGGCAAAGGTCAAAAAGCCTGTAAGGAACTTTATACATCGCATGGATTTCTGCTTTTGTATAATAAAAGTTATTGTAGTTTAAATATGTCTAAAGCTGTCTATGCTGAACGCTGTGACCTTCACATAGAAGCACATACAGTATTTATGATATACAACAATATTGACAGAAATGAAAATTAAACAAAGTTCTAAATTGTTTGGAAATCTGGAGAACCTTACAGATTTTCTAAAGCCCTCATTGATGTTATTGCTTTATGAAATAAGGTTAATTCTTAAGATATAATCTACTGTGATCATACAGTATAAGAATATGTCCAATTCACAAGTGAAGTGTTCGTCAGCGGTCATAATGATATACCTGGTCGGTGTATTCAGGGGTCACCAACGCGGTGCCCGCGGGCACCTGGTCGCCCGCAAGGAGCACTTAAGGCGCCCGCGAGGCATGTTCTAAAAATAGCACTGGTCAAAATATAGTCCCGTTTAAAAAAAGTTTCTTGCTGTAGTTTGTGAATAAAAAAATGCTTGCATTAATGTAGATTTTAAAATGACTATATTTAATTTCATTTTATTTAATTAAAAAAATGTAAACAAAAATGTTTTATGTATATAACAAACTGGCCTTTTCTGAAGTCAAATGTCAATACTGCGCGCACGTCACGTCCGACTCCTGACACAAGGAAGCGGTGCAGAAACGGTGAGGAGTAAGTTGTGATTTACCCCCAAAAACATGGCAGAAAAGCGACAGAAAACATACCTTTTTCACGGTGTTTGGGAGGAAGAGTTCTTTTTTACGCCAGTCAAAGAAAAGTGTGTGTGTCTCATTTGTGGGACGACTGTTGCGACGGCAAAGCGGCACAATGTGGCGAGACACTTCAGTCTGCGTCACGAAAGTTTCAATGCTAACTACCCACCCGGCGGGGCATTAAGGACAGAAAAAGACGTTAAAAATCCTTTCATGCAAGTGGACATGACATGCACTGCTGAGCAACTAAGTGCTCTGTTCAACTTGGATGCTGAACAGGTAGAGATAGAAATACTAACGTTGCAAAATGACCTTCACCTCAAAGCCCATCAGTCTGCATCAAACTTTTGGTGCATTGTGGACACAGAAAAGTACAGTGGTGTAAAGCACAGCAGCTATGAAAGTTGCCTGCCTTTTTGGTTCAACCTATCTCTGTGAATCAGCCTTTTCTAACATGAACTTTATCAAGAACAAACACAGAACACGACTTACTGATGCACATTTACAAGACTCACTCAGACTTGCAGTGTCAAATTATTCACCAGATTACAGTACAATGGTGAGCAGAATGCAGTGCCAGGCTTCCCACTAACAGACATTTACAGACAAAGAGATGAAAACACCATGTTGAAAACACCATAACATTAAACTAAAAATGATGCACAGAAATGTGAAAAATTGTTCAAAAAAGACTAGATAACTTGTTGTGACTTGATTAATGATTTCCTTGACATTACTTCCTGACTTTCAAATGTTGGAACAGATAAACATAAATAAATGTTGCATGTTTAAATATTCCTACCATCATTGTTGTATAAATCATTGTTAATAATTGTGGGGAATAATTAACATTGACATGTGAGCAGTCTCTTCACCATATTATTATTATTATTATTATTATTAAAAAGTGATCTGTGCAATTTCGCTATTGATGAAGTTTGTATCAAACAGGTAGCCCTTCGTACTACTCAGTTCCCTTGAAGTAGCCCTCAGTCTTAAAAAGGTTGGTGACCCCTGGTGTATATGGATGGCTTTTAAACACTGGCAAGAACAGTTGTATAAAAAACAAAATGCAATGACAAATAGCACATCATGTCTATTAGAAGGTGCTGAAACATCTTTAATACTCTTTTATTTAGAAATCTACGATAGGTTTCACTTTAATCATGTTAGGGTTTAGCCAAACTCGAACATAAAGCTGAGTTTAAAAAAACAAAAACAAAAGAAATCTCTGCACATTACACTTCCTTAAAACACTAAACTTGGGTCAAACTGATTCTTTTGTAGAAGTGAATATTGTGATAAAACTGTTGTATTTCTTTTAAAAGACTATCAAACCAGACTACATTCTGAAATCTATTGAAACTTTATTGAAACTTAGTTTCTATTTTAAGCATCTCACCTTGGCTGAATTTGCTCATGAATAAGATAAATCTTTCTGATGCCTTTCTGCATACATCTTGCTCACATAAAACAAATTAAACAAATTGCAATAACCTTATACCTTGTTTAAGATCCTGATAAAATATTACAATTCCCCATGTTTAATAGGGAAATTAGCTCAACTGTCACTTTAATGGATAGTATTTAATTATCAGAAATATCTACCATGGGTATCTTGTATATTGAAAAAAAAATAACTATGATCCGTCAGACTATTCGAGATCTAGGAGCTTAAATTTGAATCATTTAAAGCTCTACATGAAATGAGTCATGTGTCTGTGTCCATGTGGTCCTCCAGGTTGTTACTGAGAACCAGTGACTTTTTTTAAGTCAGGATTTATTTATTTAATTTTTGAAAAGAAATATAACAGATACAGTTTAACAGTGCTATAATTCAATTACACATGGATAAGGCATTGATAAAAATGCAAGACATAATTTAACAATCTGTCAGGGCTGACCTGGAGATTGTAACCATGTCATACACCAAAGATAACCCTTAGATCTGCTAATGAGAGCTTGGTAAATGAGGACCCAGTTCCAGACAAGACTTTCTGGGCAAGCTCCTTCTTCTTCTCTTGCAGAGACGAGATCTTGTCCTCTACTGTGCCGTCACACACAAACCTGTAAAGTAATGACATGCTGACTTACAACAAAGGTTATTCATGTCAATACCCACTTTAATAACATCTGAAATCCCTGCTCGCAAAAAAATCCCCAAAAAGCATTAAACTCCAATAGTAACAATACTTTTTTTTTTTTTTTTACTATTAAAAAGCATGTGACAGGACTCACCTGTGAATAGTAACATCATTGCGTTGTCCCACTCTGTAGATTCTGTCACAGGCCTGGTCTTCCAGTGCAGGGTTCCTGTAAAAAGCTCTTTCTTGAATCCTGTTTGTAATCAGTAATTTAAAATTCACAGCAAAGTGCTTTAAGACACTGACATCCATTTCTTCTGACACCATGAGCCTGTAATTACACCAGTTTAATGGAATAGGGGAGTCTAAAGACCCCTAATGGACAATAAATTACACACTTGGTGGAATTTACACTGTCAAGAAATCCATTGCATAAATTCCCCAAAGCCACTCCTTTCTCTCTACCTATACAGTGAACAGGTATTTAAAAACACAACAGGGCATGCTGTTAAAGAAAAATAATCAATGACGGATACTGGAGCTAGAGTTACCACCACGGGGTCACCGTTTTCCAATAACTGCCAGTTATTCCTGTCTGCTAAACAGCTTTTCTCCCACCAGCCTCTCTTTCTTACTCTCCTGAAGTTATATTTTAATTTATTATTAGATTTAGGTTATAGGGACCATCTGCCATATGTGTTCCTGTGTACAGAATGAACTGGCGTCTTGGTGCTGGAACTACATTCAGAGATGTGCTAACAGGGAAATATAATCAACATCTGCTGACCAAGAACACCACTGTGAGAACACCACTGTGGTATAAGTCTTTGTTAACGCGTAAAGTCTTGTATGATGTCTTACCAGTGCATGTCTATGAGGAACAGATGATTTCCACCGGTCAGATTAATACCCACTCCTCCAGCACATAAGGACACGAGCATTACCTGCAGCACACACACTTTCAGATTATGCCTCATTCACACACACAGACTCAAAACATTAGAAATGTTAAAATAAAACTTGGGTCAAGTAAACTGGAATTCCCTTTTAATTCCCTCTCTGGTTTGCTGTCCTGACCCTTTTGACCAACACCTATTAGATATAAATGACAAATGGTCTTTATGAAGCTTCATTCCTTCCTAATAGAGAAACACACCTGAGGTCCTTTAGGATTAGTGTTAAATTCATCCACCAGGTCCATGCGTCGTTTAGGGTTCACTGTACCATCTATGACACTGAAGTGCAGATCCAGCTTCTTCAAGTGAACGGCTACAATGCGCAGCATGCTGGTCCATTGGGATACAATTACACTGCCAACACACACTCCAGTTAGTCTCACATCCCATTATCTAGATAACCCATAACAGGAATGCAATATGCTCGGTATCTAGTAATCATAGTAAACAAGCTGTAAAGAAAAACGTCTACCTTTTCTGACTTTTCTTACGGATTTCTTTTAACTCTGTGAAGACGGCTGAAATCTGAAAATGTCAGTCGACATCAGTCGATACAATTGCTTGTATTATTATTGTAGAAAATACTCACTATTTCCAACTAAAGTTTTTAAAAATTTAAAACATTTTTACCTTGGTGCTCTCTCGGCTCTCCTCAAAAATCTCGGAGCGAAACCGGCTGCCGTTGAGGGAAACGGTGGCTTTGTGGTCCGAGTTAGAGGATTCGGACAAAGACAAAGCACACAGCTGCTCCTCCAGAGACAGAGTAATCCCGTCTCCCTGCAGCTCAGACTGATCCAGCGTCTGACCAAAAAATATACACAATCAATCATGCTAAATAGACCTTAAAGGGACTTGGTGTGTATTTGTTTGTGTGTGTGTGAGTGTGAGACAGAGAGACAATGACCTTCTTCAGCAGGGACAGGTGGCAGCAGCACTGTCTGAGGCGCAGCAGCAGGGACAGGATGTGGATGGTGCTGGAAACCTGAGGTTGCTGAGAGGAGGACCCAGAATCCTGCTGAGACATACCAAACTCCCGGGCAACTGAAACATAAATTAAACACTCCTTAATGGACAAGACATAATCCTGAACACTGCTGTGAATAAAAAAATAGAATATATAATTCTCCAAACCTTTGTCAAAGGGATTGCTGCCATCTCCTTGTTTAGTGTCTCCTCCTCCCTCGTGTCTCTTCAGATAGGACTGGAGGGTGGACCTGAGAGGAAACTCAGCTTAATGCTATCACTCAACATGTGGTTTGAATGACAGGGAGATTTATGATGTGTTTAACTGTACCTGGACTGTGCAAACACCACATCGTACACAGACTGCTCATCCTCAGACAGTTTTATCCTGTGAACCTTACAGCTTCGGTCAGGCAGAGACACCTACCACAGGGAAATAAGAGAATGGTCTTAACCTGGGATATGGTAGCTCAGTGGTTAAGGTGTTGGGCTACTGATTGGAAGGTCATGGGTTCGAACCCCAGGTCCACCAAGCTGCCACTGCTGGGCCCCTGAGCAAGGCCTTTAACCCTCAGTTGCTCAGAAGTCACTCTGGATAAGGGTGTCTGCTAAATGCCGTAAATGTAACCGACAGGTACTCAAAAAATATCCAGTGTTAATATATTCATCGATGTATTCACTTTTTTTGTCGCTCTGGATAAAAGCGTCCGCCAAATGCTGTAAATGTAAATGTCAATGGCCAAAAGTATGTGCACACCTGAGCAGCACTCCTACATGTCAGCCTTTAACAAACTGGGAAAGAAAACCGTTGTCAGTTCACTGAGGCCCAAACCAGTTCCTGCATTGTATTAACTGTATTAACACATGGCTTGCCAAAGTTGGAATGGAAAAACTTGTTAGGCCTGTACCAAGCCCTGGCACACCCAATACACACATTTTATCCAGAGCTACATACATTTTATCTCAATTTATTCAACTGAGCAATGGTTAGGGGCTTTGTTCAGGGACCCAGCAGTGGCTGCTTGGTGGACCTGGAGTTCAAACCCACAACCTTACAATCTGCATTCAATTGCCTTGCCCACTGAGCTACCGCACCCCCCCACCTTTGGGATGAACGTCAGTGCCTGATCTTACTGATGCTCTTGGGGCTAAATGAGCACAAATCATACTTCAAAATCTAGTGAAACGCCTTCCCTGAAGAGTGGAGCTTATCATAACAGCACTTTTCTTTTTTCTTGCTTCATGTTATCTTTACCAATGTTGTAGTTTATAACAATACATTTATGATAATACAGAAATGATCAGAGGTTATCACAATATGCCTATTGAGTTAATGCAAAATCTGTCATGATTAAAGTAATCAGTACCTATTCAACTCAACACATACTGTAAACACTTTTGTCTCTATAGTACTTCATAATACAAATGTGAATGACTTGAAGGCTGAAATGTCACAGAACTATCAATACAGAAGTTTGCTTAACACTGTGATGCTGTCCTTGAGGTGCCTCATTTAACCCTCTACAGTGATGACAAATATACTGCAGTACACACCAGAGGTTTGCCTGTAGAGTCCAGCTGGTCTTTGGTCCTGCGCAGCAGCAGGGACCTTGTGAGGAGGTTAAGCCTCTCTCCTCCTCTCTTAGAGCCGTTGTCTACCTGAGCCTTCCACAGCTTGTATTCGTCAAATGGGGAGCACCGCAAAAACCTAAAAAATAAAACCAAACAAAAACATTGACGTCTTAAATTATGCTAGTAAAGAGAAAAAATAAGCATACAATATGTGAAAGCAGTGAAAACTGCTCTGAGGTACAGAGTGGAGTTATACTTCAGCAGCGAGTACATATCCAGCAGGTTGTTCTGGATGGGAGTACCAGTGACGGCCCAGCGTGCTTTGGCCCGCAGCTTACACACAGCCATAGACGTCTGCACTTTAGGATTCTTGATGTTGTGGGCCTCATCAAGAACCAATCGAGCCCAGGCTACACGCACAAGAGGAGGCAGCTCAGACCCCTAAGCACAGAGATACCGTGGAGCGAAAAGCATGTGAGCAAATTCGTATTAGTGAATCTACAACTGGAGGCATGTTTAGAAATTTGGATATATAGCACACTGGGAATCTGAGAAAACATGTCTATGGATTTTTATTTTAGCAGATCATTTTCCTAACACATTAAGCTGTTTATAGCATACAAACTGGACCTACTAGACCTACTGCAAATAAACTGGACTTTAAAGAGCATACAATAATTTATTTATTATAATTATACAGTGTCTGGTAAATTCAAAGTGGACAAGAAAATAAATATCGTTCAAAAATACCGGCCTTCTCATGTTAGTCATCAGTCAGTTTGTAAATGGAAACATCCTGATGGTCTTTTAAGCTTATAAAAGCCAGTTAAACTTATAAAAGCCTGCACATGGGGTTTACACTATAGGCTAATGAATCATTCTGGTCATTTCTGCAGTTAACAAATATATATAGTTAAACACACCACAGGCTCAGAGTCCTGACTGGGCTGTTCAGCATCCTCTTTCTGAACTGGGATCTCTTTAGAAACCAGGCTGTAGGTGGTGATCACCACATCATGTTCAGCCAAACTAGTGGAGAGAGCAAGAGAGTGTGAGAGCCTGCTTTTCATCGTCAGAGAAAGCAGAGCAGCAGCCATTTAAACAGAATTCATTTCCAGTGGATGTGCAACAAATATAGAGAATCAGTAGGACTGTTTGGGTGGCAGTATTACACGCGTGCGCTCCTTTGTCGGTTAGGACCGTGGTAGAGATACACACTCAGGCGATTGCTCTTCACATGTCTCTCGATCTCTTTCTTCCAGTGATGCACCAGAGAGGCAGGACAGATGATCAGAGTTCCCTGAGATGCCACCAAAGTCGAGTCTAGCCAAATCATATACTTCTTTTAATACATAAACAACATAGCACAATGCCGAGCATTCACACTCTTAATCTAAGGAATACAGGAACACACACACACACGGCATGCTGTATATTGTAATTTTCCAGGAACACTGTGTAGGAGTGCTCACCAGTTTTGGAGATCCATCCCTCAAGCTGAGAGTCTTTCTCTTCCTTCTTCTTCTGGGACAGAATGAGAGCGATCATAGTGAGCGTCTTCCCCAGACCCATGTCATCGGCTGAATTAATAATAAACACATAAGAGAAAAGCAAACAGCAAGAGGGAGTTACCATAAATGACTAGGTTTATATGAAACGTTTAAACAATAAAATCATTTATAATAATAAATTCATAAGAGACACAGAAGTTGGTGAGAATGTAGTTAGTCTAATACATGTTGAACAATTAAGTTAAACCGGTGCCAGACAAGCAACCTGCTGATAGTCAGTTCCAAAGTGGACTGTCACCATATGCCAGATTATCATTTTTCCAATTATTTTCACTTTCAGAATAAATGTCATGACAGATACACGAAGAGAGAAATGACTGCAGAGCTTGGACATTTCATTTAGGTGAGGTGGAAATAATTCCTTTCCTTTAATCAACTTTTAGCAATTTAGCAACAGTACAGGGATATAGTTCAATAAATGTTGTGCTCAATGCAATTATATATTAACTTAAAAAAGAAAAGCTATTTTACCCAGAATACCCCCACAGGGCTTTTGTGTTTCTCTCCATAGCAGCCAGGCCAGGGCTCTTCTCTGATGTGGCAACAACTGGACCTGAAAGGGAAAATTTACCATAATAAACTTCTCCTCACGTTTGATGTAAACATGAGCAACACACATTCCCAGTTGTGTAGCGTCCCTGACCTTTATTCCTTTTGGATCCTGTGTCTCTGTGTCTGTAGAAGGACAAGACTCCAGTGAGTGATGGAGATGGTCAATGGCTTCTGTTGTGGCATTACGCACGGCGAGCAGTCTGCCTTCCGTCATCCTGCCACCATAGAAGGCCTGGTTTTGAGGATTTACTGTAGACAAACAGAGCTTATTACTAATGATGGCTATAGTATACAACGTGTCTGTTTCACAGAAGAGGATTAAGCTGAATTACCTCCATATGTTTGTGTGTAGCCCTGACTGAGCTGCAGGCCCAGTGAGCTAGTAGAGGAGTTTGGCTGAAATTGGACTGGAGCTTCTGGAAGGAAAACAGCGCCCCCTGCACGGTTAAAGGGATTGGAATGACTGGCTTTGAGATCCTTCTCTGCATCACTGGCTACATCTTGAGAACCTGGACACAGATTATTCATTCAATATATCTGTGCAGGTTTGCAGTCATTTATATCATTTAATTGTCCAGTAGTAACAAAAAGCAGCTAGACATTCCAAACGACCTCCAAAAGCCCATTTTACAGATTAGGATTTGATTCACGTCGACCATCAACTAAAACACAAATCAGAAGTCCTGAAAGCATGTAGCTACCCAGACCAGGCCTTGGGCCAAACAGCAACAAAGTCCAAAGTTATTATAATGATGCATTACGGTCTGAGAGTGAATCTTCTGAGGGAAATGTGCACCCGTTAGATTACATGTCAGTCTCTCACCATTAAGAGCAACACCGGTCAGACTTAAAGCCTCCAGAGCATCTTCCAACTGCTTCACTTGACTCTTCAGCCTCTCTCCTTTATCAGGCAAGGCAGACACATTAACCGAGGACAGAGTGGCCTGGGCACACAGACAGAAAAAAGACATTTCATTTTAATAGAATGCTTTAGAAATGGACTATTCAGAAAACACATCTTATTACAGAGAACGATGAAAAACAACAACAATGAAGCACACTAATAATACCTTCTTTTGTTTAAGCTGGGCTGTGAGCTGGTTGTGGACTGCTGTAGGGTCATCCTCTTGATTTTTCCCCTTTGACATAAGCTGGAAGCCTGGGTACGAGGTAAGGGATTTCTGCAAAGGTGCAGCAGGACCTGAAGAAATCTGCTGACAGCCTGGCTGAACTGAAACCAGCTGAACATCATTATCATCATCATCATCATCACTCCAGTCCCCAAAAGGTGATTTCACTGTTTTCTTCTGTGCACTATTTGTATTAGACTGCCGTGAAGCTGAAACACCTTCTAATGGTGAACCTGGACTGGCCTGACTGTCTTTTTTTGGCACATGTTTAAGAATATTACCTGGCTCACTGTCTGTATTTGATGTAGATGTCTTCACAACAGCAGATAAATCACAACGGTGTCCATTAGTTTCCTGTTTAGGTTTGTTTTGCTGTGGAGCTGAGCTCTCGTCTTTTTCATGTCTTTGGGGGTTCTGTGATTTGCTCTCTTTCTCAGTTTGCGGTTCATTGGCTTTTTCACATTTACTGCTACTACTAGAATCCTCTGTAGCTTCTGCTTCTTCTGCAGTCACCTCACCACTGCTGCGTGATTTCTTATCTTCATCAGATGATCGCTTCTTTATCTTCATTCCAGGAGGAAGTTTTTTGTCCCTCCAGGATTCAGATTGCGCACACCTCGCTGCCTCTCCTTCTCTGGGATTGGCAGCATTCGAGTTGCTTTGACCATCAGATTCTTTCTCTGATTTCTTTTTGTGAATTTCATCAGTGTTGTATTTCTTAGAGCTCTCACTTTTGACAGACTTTTCCAATGTCTTTACCTCTCCTTCTTGAAGCTTTTTCCACTCTGAGTTCTTGTCTGCTTTGCTGGGAGCTTTGAAAGGATTTTTAACAGGAGGGAGACAGGAAGGCTGTTTTTTGTTCTCTGGCATGTTCTTTGTAGCTTTCTGTAAATTAAACAAGTAACATTTATTGAACATGGATATTTATGACTCAACTACAAAAAGTATGACAATGTTCCAGTCTCATTTTTTTAAATTTTTAAATACAGAAAGACTGATTAGCTCTAGGCATATTCCCACTGACTGAGTTTGCGTCTCTTCATGCCTCTGTTTTCCAGTAATGCACAACATCTGCAGATTGATGGTGACATTCATCAAGGCCTCTGTCATGTCAGTCAGCATAAGATTGGCATATATTAGCAAATATTATGTTTAAACTGATCTAATACCCATACGGTTCCTGGTTAATACTTATTTATTGCAACCCCAGTGTGGATTTGTAATTTACATTTAATGACAATAAAAAGCCTTATCCACTAGGCTACCACATCCCCACAAAAAAACTGCATTTACATTTAAAGCATTTGGCAGAGTTACATCATCTCATTTTTTTTTTTATATACAACTGTGCAATTGAGGGTTAAGGGCCTTGCTCAGAGGCTCAACAGTGGCAACTGGGATTCGAACTCAAGATTTGGACTCGAACCTTCTGACTGGTAGCCCAACACCTTAACCACTAGGCTACCACATGCCCTGGATCTGTTTAAATAAAAAAAAAAAAATAAAAAAATACCTCTGTCCAAGGAACACTCCCACACCACTTCTGCCCTTCTTGCTTTCCAACTACACAGCGATATAGCAGCCTGGAGTAGAGAAAATGAATCATATTAAAAAGACCAACACATTAAAGCACACACCCACCGTAAACATACTCAGAATACAGTACGTTACCTATAAGTGCCTTGTGTTGTGCTGTGAACTAACGTCTGAAGTTCAACCAATGCATCTTCATGGCGGAGACAGTGAGAAGGCGGCAGCCTAAGGATGAGAGAAGCCATGGATTTACAATCTAGTCACTACACTAAAGAGTGTTAAACAGTGCTTCAAGCTGGTGTTTCCCCTTTAGCACGCATGCATGAAATCATGACTTTTTCGCAATGATCTGCATTGAACCGCTACTGTGTTCGTTATCATCGTGTAATTTATCAAAATAAGGTATATTTTGTGTTTTTTGTTTTATAGTTTGCAATTAAATGCATACTTTAAAGTCTCTATAAGCTTATTATACCTTATTATAAGAAGTCATACATGCTTGGTAATTATAGTTTTTGCTTGTTTTTATTGAGTCTCTAAGAACTAGAATTAATGTATCAAATATGTGTAACTAATATATTCTTCAGAAACTTCTCTTGTTCAGACAACCTGAAGTTTTTTGCAGTTACAAATAAACTAAATTGTACGGCACTAAACGCAGTCTGTGTTGTTATTTTATTAATACGCTTTACTGTTAAGAGGTTTATTTATAAAATTGGTTTCATTCAACACATTTCAACCATACTTCATTCTCTTATACTAGACCAAGGAGAGAAGTGGTCATGAATTTGTGGAAATTGTGGAAAAATTGGTTATTAATTTGTGGAAATTGTGGCCATTAATTTGTGGAAATTGTGGCCATTAATTTGTGGAAATTGTGGCCATTAATTTGTGGAAAAAGTAGCCATGAATTTGTGGAAAAAGTAGCCATGAATTTGTGGAAAAAGTGGCCATGAATTTGTTTTTCCTCTGAAATAAAGTTTCTTTTAATGAGTCTTTATAAAGAAACTGTAAATAATTCATTAAATCACAAGGTTGAACAGAACATCCTGGACTCCAGAGAAATCTGCTGTCCCCTGTATGTTACACTGTGAGGGTGAATAATGCACTAAAGTTATGCTGGTGATCTATTTACATTGCATTCATCATGTAGAACAACTTTCAGCTATAGAACAGTCTCTTACACTAAAATCACAGGGGGAACAGAACATCCGGGACTCCAGAGAACTCTGTATATTACACAGTGTGGGTTAAACAGTGCTACAAGTCGGTATTAATGATCACTCACTCAGCAGCTTGTGTGAAATCACACGGTGTCGCATCCTGTCCGGTACAAACATAGAAACTTTTACCCTTATTCGGTCCTTGCTTTACACCAGTCTTCAGAAAGCAGATGTTGCCTGAACAAGAAACGCCATGTTGGGTTAGTTAATATATGAAGCAAAATAGATTAGCATTGTTTGTAAAGATGTTCATGTTAATTAGCTATTTTGATTGCTAGACTACTACTCCTCCTCCTCCTCCTCCTCCTCCCTTACCGTGACTTTCACAAAGAACTCTTTCCATTTTACGACAGAAAACTGTAAATGTTTATATTCACTGTAGCTAGTTATGAGATGCCGCGCAGTCGCAGATTGATGACGTTTCTCTCTGTTATCCAATCAGGAAATAACTCGGCTGCTGTGTTCAATCATTCAAACCATACGGTGTAGGATTCAAACACTGGGTATTAAAAATGACCTCACAAACACTACTCCTACTTCTAAACGTTATTTAGTGTCATAGCATGCTTGCATTCATGCCAAACGGGAAAAACCCGAAAATAAAATACCTTTTTTCCGGAATATTCCATCATAACGCGATCACGACATCAAACTGCGCCTCCGACCTGCAGCCAGCAGGTGGCAAAATGTTCCTCTGGTTTGAGAAATGCATGTTTATGACACAAGGACAATGAGAAATTGAGTCATATGTAAAACTCTGCTGATGAAAAATAAAGGATTCAGCAAATCATATTGTTAGGAAATTGGGCGCGTGTTTCATCACTGGCCTGAAGCATGAAGCATGATTTAATTCTGCACAGTCCTTTTAAATATTATATTTATTTACATTTTTCTGAGTAGGAGGTACTCAAAAATCTAATATTAAGGATATTAAAAAAGACCTCTTGACCCTACTGAAACATCCACATACTGGTCATAGCCTTTATATTTATTCTGTACATATGTGTGTGTGTGTGTGTGTGTGTGTGTGTGTGTGTGAAATCAAATACAAATCAAATTTTATTTGTCACATACACATACAGGGTACGATATGCAATGAAATGAAATGCTTTATGCAACTGCATATATATATGTGTGTGTGTGTATATATATATATATATATATATATATATATATATATATATATATATATATATATATATATATATATTACATGCTATACACGTTTACACATATACCTATATATATATTACATGCTGTACATATGTTTACATATATATCTATTTATCTGGTAGATGCCAAACTGCATTTGTTGCTGTGTACCTGTACTATGCAATGACAATAAAGTTCTCTCTCTCTCTCTCTCTCTCTCTCTCTCTCTCTCTCTCTCTCTCTCGCTCTCTCTCTCATTAGATTTGATTAGATTAGATACTGGTAGATAGATCCTCTCCACCTGCTAGTATTTATTTTCTGGCCTTCTTTTTACCTAAACAAACCAATGCACGTTTGATAAAATTTTTAATTTTAATTTTTAACTGTTGTGTCTACTAAAGAACCTGATTTAACTGATTTAACCGGTTTAACTGTTGTGTTAACTGATGTGGACCATTTGGAAATAAAAGCAGCAAACAGTACATTTCCTTGTTGCTAGAGGGTACATCTGGCATCAGGTTACATCCTTTGGGAAGGTGCATGTGGTGTACCATTAAATAGTGAATAGAACCACTTGGAGACAATGGCGCTGGGTTTGAACTGCTGTTGCATTAGTAGGTTTTGTGCCCTGGTCTCAATCATTGAACACTTGATGGCTTTGGAAGGAGGGAATTAATGTTAAATGTATAATGAATAGAAAAGTTGTAGAAAGGATGTTATTTATAATTACACAATCCGGTGTCACCCAGTTGAGGACTGGCTCCTTTTTGAGTCTGCTTCCTCTTAAGGTTTCTTCCTCATATCATCTCAAGACGTTTTTCCTTACCACCATTGCCTCAGGCTTGCTCATTAGGCATAAATATAATTATTAAATAAATACTATACTAAGTAAAAAAAAATGTAAATTTCTATTCAAAATTTTTAAATTCCTGCAAAACTGCTTTGAATACTTTGTTTTTTTTTCTGGTGAAAGATGCATACTAAAGATACAAATGATGCGCTCTTGAAAGTACCACCTCATCAATAAGGTCAAGTACACTTTGGTACCTTAATTGCTGAATGCATATAATAGCATTACTATTTCAGAAACACCTTTCTACCAACTCTTACCAGTTCGAACAGCCGTGTCTGTTTTTCAGCTGGTGCTGCTTACACCAAGGTACACTTTTTATCAAGAAACAATGAGTGAGCTATGTATAGGGTTAATACACATATACATCTTACTTAAGATATTAAAGTCCATAAATCACAGAAAATGTTCCATTTAAAATAAACAAACCCTTTACCTTCTAGTGAAATGGTGGAATAAAGCTGAGAGCATAAGGACAGAGGCAAGGAAGAGGTGATGAAACACAGGAGAAACCATAGCGTAGAAACTCACACCTGCCTCGAACACACACATGACTCTCAAGGAGAATACGGAATAACACACGGTACACAAACTGGTGGGAAGAATACAGGCCACAGCTGCTGTTAGGAGCCCTATAGAGTGGAGTTAACACCGCTGAACACTGCTCACTGGCTCAAAGATCCTCATTGGATATAATTAGGTGCAGGATACTTTGGTCAAATAAAATTTCAATCCATCTAGATAAACAAATTCTTGTTTAGTTATCCATTTTGGTCACACATCAATATCGCTCAGGTACAACCTCCGGGGTTGTGACAGACGGAAAGAGTTTGCAGGCTTTTGCTTCAACTAAGACAGTAAGCGTTCCCATCACATAAACATTAATAGGACCTGAGGCTTATCAGTACTCCAATGCAGGAACACACTGACTTCTAATGATCACGTACATGATTCATTATGTATTTATTCAGATTTTACATTTTAATTGTGTAATTCACACTACACCCTGTTTCTCAATAAGGCATATTTAGCAAAAAATAATCGACAGCAATAGCTTTTTTTAGCTAGCTAGGATTTATTCTTCTATTAACTTCAGCTTATACTGCACCATACTCTTTCACTGGAGCCAGAACAGTGAGGTGATAAAAGGTCACGGCACAATCTTTTCTTCCTTCCTCAAATCTGATAAAGGAAAACAGTTGGAAAGGTCACCTCATGGCCAGCGCAGGAAGGGTTTACGTTTACTTATGTGTCTTTTCAACCCTCAAGATTGTGTACTGTGTCAAATATTGATTCCATTGCAGAAACATTGCATTTAACAGGCTTGAACGTACTCTCAGTATTGAACATTCCCAACGATTTAGACTGATTGAGGATAATACACTACATTGTTGCTGTGAGAAAGCACAGACTAGAGCCGTGACTGATAAAACTGAGGAATGATTCAGTCAGAGAAACTTAAAAGAGATGGCAGAACAGGAAAATGGAAAGGGCTGAGAGTAGCCACAACATCAAAGAAACAGACAAAACATATTGACAAATAGACAGGGGGAAAAAAACGAATGTTGTGGGTCTAGATGAGCCGACCGGCCGTCAAGAAGAGGCTTCTGAATTTCAGCCTTGTTTTACACTTGAGCAAAACAGCACTGAACCATGAACCGGATCCATTTTGACACATCAGGGGAGATGTGCATGGAGTCTGAGCTTATATTTAAAATACACTGCTACAACAAAGGTGGCTTAGTGGTTAGCACGTTTGCCTCACACCTCCAGGGTTGGGGGTTCGATTCCCGCATCCGCCTTGTGTGTGTGGAATTTGCATGTTCTCCCCGTGCCTCGGGGGTTTCCTCCGGGTACTCCGGTTTCCTCCCTGGTCCAAAGACATGCATGGTAGGTTGATTGGCATCTCTGGAAAATTGTCTGTAGTGTGTGATTGCGTGAGTGAATGAGTGTGTGTGTGTGCCCTGTGATGGGTTGGCACTCCGTCCAGGGTGTATCCTGCCTTGATGCCCCATGATGCCTGAGATAGGCACAGGCTCCCCATGACCCGAGGTAGTTCGGATAAGCGGTAGAAAGTGAGTGAGTGAGTGAGAGTGCTACAACAAAAACCATTTCTTTGCAATTAAAAATGACAAGATGCAATCACTGAATGTGGAATCTAGCCTCAATCTAGCTGGCTTCTTTAATGTGAATGGAGGTTTATGACACCATGATTTTCTGTATGAGAGTAAAATCACCTGGTAAAATCAACTGTCAGCTACAATTTAGATCATCTCCATTAAAAAAGCATTGTCCCATTTACATTTTCATTCAAAAGAAATGCATTCGTTCACAGAAGAAATGCACTTCTAATTAAGCTAGTGTTATGACTGCATTTATTTTCACACTGAGGTTCCATGTGTCTGAGCTAAAGGCACAAAATTGTGCCATTGTAGGAGAGTATAGCAGAGAGCTAATTCATTTTACTGCAGACTTTTCAGCAGGTGCTTAGAGGATCAACTTCACTTAAGTGTACCTGTGCCAGTGCAGATGTATTTGGCAACACTCCACACTGCCATGCTTAAGAGACAGGTGTTTGAGAGACGATACAGTCAGTAAGACGCTAACCATTGAGCTACCACTGATAAGCTTCATAGACAATCTGTGTAGGGATTAGTTTTTTTTACTAACGAATTTCTTGAGTGGCTCAGTGGGTAGCGTTGCTTCACAGGGTCCCCAGTCCCATCCTGAGCTTAGTTTACGGTCTCCCAAGTTCTCCCTGCATAAATGTAGGTTTATTTCTGGGTTCTCTGGTTTCATCCCACTTATTAAAAACATACCAGCAGGTAGACTGGAGACACTAAATTCCCCCAAAGTGTGTGAATGTGTGTGTGCCTGGTGTCCTGTGATGGTCCACATCCCAGTCAAAGTGTATTTCTAACTTGTGCCCAGTGATTCTAGAATAGACCCTGTATCCAGAAAGACCCTGAAAATTGAATAAAAATGAAATTGGTTACTGAAGATGAATGTTGGTTTACACATAACAATACACCATTGTAGAGTGAGTAAAAGCATAAACTACAGGTCTGATATAATCGAGGAACAAAGACAGTGGTGGTGGTTTGGTGGTTAGAGTGGAAATGTAACTGAGAATGTAACATTCGTCATTTGTGATGTGTCAACTGAGAATGACAATTATTAAAAGAAATACTCAAGAAATGAAAAAGTGCACATCATTGTTCACTAATGCAAGCTTCTTCTAAACCTCTGGGCTGAAAATGACATGTTTGCTTCACTGCACATTATCTAATTTTGGTAGCATTCTGCATGAGGTCATGCAGCACTTCCACACCCATTTTTTTCCATGGCTGTATTAATCCAGACCTGTTGGAAATAAAGGAAATTTAGTGCAGATCATTAATTGCAAAGGCAAGGTTCACATATAAGTTGTGCAGCCTAACTGGAGATGTGGCTGTGTTCAGAATTAAGCAATCAAATTCAAACTCATGTTAAATAGAAGTGTGCCATCATTTAGGGTGCTATCATTTAAAGTGCCTCTGATTAACCCCAAATAAAGTCCAGCTGTTCTAGTAAGCTTTTCCTGATATTTTCTTAGTCGTATCTTACAGCAAAAACCATCGTCCGCAGAAAGCTTCCAAAACATCAGAAGGATCTCACTGTTAAAAGGTATCAGTCAGGAGAAGTTTACAAAAGAATTTCCAAGGCATTAGATATACCATGGAACACAGCGAAGACAGTCATTATTAAGTGGAAAAAATATGGCACAACCGTGACATTAACAAGAACTAGACGTCTTTCGAAAATTGATGTAAAGATGAGAAGAATACTGGTCAGGAGCCGCAGGAATTTCTGGCAAGTGCAAGTTGTGTAGTACATGTGACAACCCATATTCTTCATATGTCTGGGCTATGGGGTAGGGTGGCAAGACAGAAACCTCTTCTTATGAAGAAAACCATCCAAGCCTGGCTAAATTTATCAAAAACACATTTGCAGTCTCCCAAAAGCATGTGGTAAAATGTGTTATGGTCTGATGAAACCAAGGTTGAACCTTTTGGCTATAATTCCAAATGGAATGTTTGGCACAAAAACAACAATGCACATGAACATAAGAACACTATACCCATTGTGAAGCATGGTGGTGGCAGCATCATACTTTGGGCTGTTTTTCTTCAGCTGCAAGTGGGACCTTAGTCAATGTGGAGTGAATTACGAACAGTTCCAAATACCAGTCAATGTTGGCACATAAACCTTCAGGCTTCTGCTAGAAAGATGAAGATGAACTTATTTTTTTAGGATGACAATGACCCAAAGCACACATCTAAATCAACCAAAGAATGGCTTCACAAGAAGAAGATTTGAAATGGCCCAGACAGAGCCAAGACCTGAATCTGAAGACCTGAGACTGAAAATCTGTTGGGTGATCTGAAGTAGGTTGTGCACGTGAGATGCTCTCGCAATCTGACGGATTTGGAGCATTTTTGCAAAAAAGTGTGGCCAAATATGTAAAAAATTGCAGAGCTGTGCAAACTTAAGAACTTTACAACTGCCCTAGTTTGTCAGCACTCCTGGACTACCTACAGAGTGTATAGTCTCTAGTAAATATAGCCTGAGCATGGAAACAGTATGTATCTATAACAGGACACTAGCTTTAAAAATTTAGCAGATATGGTTTATTCTCATTTTATTGCTGACCTCTGGTGCTCTATATTATGATTAGGAGATATTAAAAATAATCTAAAAAATGCAGTATACAGAAAGGATGCACAATACCAATACTGGAGGGCCAGCATCCAGCACAGTTTAGTCATTTCCCTGCTCATAAAAAACAAACAAATAAATGGTGTGTTTGGGCAACTCATGCTCTACAGGCAGAGGTCATCAAAACATGTTGTGATATTTCAGAATTTCATATAATACTAACTCTTTTTTTGTACATCATCACTGGCTCAGAGCAACCTACAGCAGCAGTGACTGCTCAACAAGCACTCCAGTACTTTCCACAATGCTAACATGCAACACAAACTAAAGCACAGATAAGATGGGTAATAATTCCCCACCAGGCTGTGAAATGAAAACACAACCACACATATATCAGGGAGGGAAATGTAAATTTTCATGAGCAGAATGAAGTTTTGGCAGGACATGTCAGGATGAGTTGTGATTTGCTCGTGGCCCCTGGTGGTCATGCACTGCTCAGTTAGCAGAAGGGACAACTACAGTAGACAGCCTCATCTATTGTCTCTGACAGCTGGAGCAAAGTGGGCACTCTCTCTCTCTCACACACACACACACTTACACAAACACAGGTTTTAATTATTAATACAAGTCAATTTTAACAACTCGTTCATGTATCCAATGACATGCGCATGTGTTTATAGACTACACAATAGTACACCCATACATACCTACTGCACATGCAAACCTGGAGTTTTATCTCAATTCTGATTGGTCAAAAGGGGTTGATTAATTTCTTCTGTAGAAACAACTTACACAGGATCTTGGAAAGCAGACACTCCACAACATTGCATAAAAAGATGTGTAATTGCTGACTGGTAGGACACGTTTATTTATCATTATTCCTGAATTTTACTTGACTATAAACCGTTATAGAAAGGACATTATTTATATTTATATGATTTACTGTTCATTATCAACCAAATGAGGATGGATTCCCTTCTGAGTCTGGTTCTTCTCAAGATTTCTTCCTCATATCATTTCAAGGAGATTTTCCTCACCACCGTCACCTCAGGCTTGATCGTTAGAGATTCACGTTAGAAATAAATATTAATTTAATTTCAAACTTTACACTTTTTATTTCATTTTGTGCTTCTGTAAAGCTGCTTTAAGACAATGTCAATTGTTAAAAATGCTATACAAATAAAAATGAATCGAATAATAGTCTCCAGTGTCAGTAATTTGTAGCAGAGGCACAGCTGTGTTTTCAGTTTTTGTCTGGTGAACTAAAGAGACTGAAAGAAGATTGTTGGTTTTCTACCAAAAAATGCATAAAAAAACTATAGCATTCTTTACTCAATAAAAAATTGGTAGCATTGTCAAATTGCTGTGGTGGAAGAAAAGAAAAAAGAATTCAGGACATGATATTCTAAAAAATCAGTTGTTTTAATTACGCTGTTGTGGTTGACTATCAATATTTTTATTGAACAGCACGCCCTGACATGATTTATTCTTGACTTCTCACAATTATTACCACATAACAAACAAAAGGATACAGAATCAGAACGAAACGTGGAACTTATTTCTCTCAGATCCAGACGGAACTCTAGTACGGGATGTAGTCTAGTGTCTAGTCTAGGACGATCTGTTCTAGAATTTACAGTAAAATAAACATTTTTGGTGTGAGACAAAAAAAACTTCTGAAACAAAAGTAATCAATTCAGTTAGCTCTCTCAAGCCAATAAAAACACAGTAATTAACATTTCATGATTCTGTTATACCTGTTCCTTTTCTAGAGTTTGACATTTATGATTTTTTAAAACAAAGTCATATATTTATATATATATATATATATATATTAGTTGTTCAAAACCATTGAACTGCCACTGTAGATATACAAGATTGTCACAATGTCAACTTTAAGGTTCACATCACAAGACGTCTTCTTTGTAAAACATTCAGTGTTCAGTCTTGCAGGCCATCGGGAGCACAGAGCAGGCAGGATAAAGCCACTCGTCTGTTTCACTCGTCTGGGCTCAATATTCCTCTTCTCCACCTGGACCCCAGCACATCAGTCAGATCCAAATGAGTGTGTCGCACCTTATTCTAACCTTTAATCAGCTTCCACCTGACACATTATTCCTGCTTTCTTCAGGGCACATGGGTGCGTAGAGGACACATTGAGATAAAGGTGCTGCATGGATCATTATACATTATAGACTAAAATGATGTGTGTGTCGTGCTCCCAAAGGTGTACACACAAATACAGTGTGATTTATTGAGCTTTCCATGTGTGTTTTGTCTCTTCAGCTGTATCAGCTCGCAAAAATCAAAGAGAGAACAAGACATTTTTTTAAAAACAAAGCTACATAAACACATTTCAAAACACTGTGCACTGAATGCTTTTATTGCAGTAAACCGACAGAATAGTGCCTTTTCGTGATAGCGACTGCTACAGTTCAATAATATATATATATATATATATATATATATATATATATATATATATATATATATATATATAAACAAACAAACTACCAAAAGAAAACATATTACAACAAAACACAAAGCATAAAAAGGCTATGAGTTTCTTTTTTTAACATCAGTGCACTATTTGTATAATTACAAAATAATAATAATAATAATAATAATAATAATAATAATAATAATAATAATAAAAACACAGCACTTGAAAAAGCATCACTGGCTGAATTGAACACATCACCACAATGTATTAATTTTCAAATTCCACAGCTAATCTGGAGTCAGTACACAGCCATGACATGCAGCCCTCAGAACACATCTACAACATTGCGAGGGTGTTATGGGTCTGCTAGTTACGCTGAACTACAAAAACACTAGTTTAGAGGAAATCTCTATAGCGCAAATGGTCAGCAGCACTGCAACAATGCACAGTGGTGCCACGTCCTCCATCTCCTGTACCGAGAGCAGACTAGGGCCATTACGCATCCACATGGGCGATATCGTCATACTGCAAATTAACGTGAATAAATGTAGTCTGCAGAAACTGCATGTGTATGTATCATACCTGGCCTGCAAAGCATGAAGTAAACAGGGAATTATTTTAAAGACTGGGAAATAAAAGATCAATTATTACAGTCAAGTTTCCCTCAGGTTACTGAAGAGAAATGAGCTCCCATAGGGTAGAAAAGCCTCCAGGCCTCCAAGCGCCAATTTATAACACAGGAGATGGAGAGGGTGGCAACAGACTGGCGTGATGTCACAAAATACGATGCTCAAGAGTTCAAAACATCAAAATGACTCCTCCTCCATCATGCACTATACACTTTGACACGATTTAAAAGAGAAATAAAACAAGCTGACAGCTTTGTGTGGATGATCGATCACAGCCCACACAGTCTGTTCCACTCACAAAGCACCTCCCATTATACCCTCCGCCACGGCACACACTGGCTATTTTGACCGAAAGTCCACGTGAAAGGCAATCTATGCAAACTGCTTAAGTTTACACAGTCTAAACTAAATGTTTTACAGTACATTTCAGTTAATAAAAACAAAACCACAAACTTCAAGTGGATCGGTATTGTAAGTCTGCCTTTTTGTGTGCATTTACAGTGAAGATAGTTCAGATTCAGATGGTTTCAGTGACCACATGGCCAGAGATGTGAAATCCGATGGAGCGTTGCTTTTTTACTGAAAGAGGTTCTCCTGTGTCTCGAGAGGGAACTGAACTTACTTTTGCGCTCTCAATAGATAACACATGCTCAGATGGACAGGGACTTTAGACCTTACTAAAAACACATGAAGGATTAAAAAAGAAAAAAAAACTCAACAAATAAAGGTTCAATACACACTAGAACTCAGAGTACCTGCTAAAGTGTAATCCATACATCATTATCAGTCTTAAAAATAGGTGTCTTTGTTAAAGCGATACCGTTTTAGTCCGTAATACACTGACAATGCACTTCATTGTCAAAATCCTGGCAGTGTAGCAACTAGGAGCTGCTCCAGACTATTACAGGGAACAAACACAACTGAGGTAAAATATATTTTTTTAAACCCTTTTTTTTTTAAAGGCTGTTACCAACATGTTTTTACAAATTGTACTGTATTGTTCATATCCAGATGACAGCTACAGCAGGTTTTTTTTTACTGTTATAAACATTCCGCTGTATTGAGGAGGGTGGTCATGTCCTTGGTGAAATCTACAACAACAAGTTGGTTTCATTAACTTAGTCATTTCCAGATGACTCAAGCGTCAGGATAATTTAGTGTATTCCATTGATACCAACAATACAGTGTATAAAAAGATTTTTGAAGCCGTAATTGCGAAGTCAATTGAACGAAAAACACAATCATGGTTCTAGAAGTCTGCTGTAACTAGGTCTTCTGGGTAACAGCTAGCTAACAACACATTGTTAGCATGCTAGCATAAGGACCAGGGCTAACTAAAGGAGACCGCTCAGTGCTAGCATTTTTTGTCCTTTTTTTAGGAAACTATGCGTTACACCACAACCTCAGTCACAATTTGCAAATAAAAATAAGTATGATTAGTGATGGTCACATGGAATAGTAGACATTTTTGTGGAAACTGAACTGTCAATTTGTGTCATTTCTTTAGCTACACATCTGGGATAGTAGCAAATATTATTTCAGGTTGAATAAAATACCTTAAAAGATAAAAGGCACATTTTGCCTGCGCATGTAGACTCATTTGCTGTATATTAAAAAAAATGATAAAGGTAATACATTTTTAATGTGAACTCCAAGGGCATAAAGAGCAGAAAATACACCTCCCACAGGCTTTCAGCATTAGATTATTGTCAATTTGCTTCCAAAATGGGTTTAAACAAACCTTGACCTACCAGAGGTTCAGTGTGGTGATGTATAATTAATTTCACTGCATTGGCAAGAAAATGTATAATTCGTTGTTGCCTTATGCACCCTAATAAGCAAAGCAGCATGACCACGGGAGGTGTATTTATGTTCTCTCTGTACTTAAGAATATCACCACCACTTCCAACACAACAGAATAATCTGTTTGATGCAGTGTCCCTTTAAAGAGTTATTTAGGGAAATCGATTCAAGAATAATTAAAAGCTGTATGCGGTTATAAAGGAAATGAAACAAATCCTACCCCTTCAAGGAGATGGAGAATGGAGGAGTGATTTTTATATCTTGGAGTTTTATAGTCATTTTCTATATCTTGCTGTTGATACATATTTAATGTAGAATCAAAGTCACTGTGGAAAGAACAGCTCTTTGAACATAAATATTCCATAAATCTCTAGCATGAGCTAGGAAGCCACATTTACATAGTAACTCTAAGCCTAGAGGACGTTCCTACAGGGCACAGATAAATCAATGACAAGGTCTTGGCACTAGGATTGTCCCATGTATTAGAAATGTCTTAACAGGCTCTCTCAGGTCTCAGTCTCTTGTTTACAATAGGTAGTGTAAAACTGAGGAGGCATGGAGAGGAACCGTCTCACTACGTTCAAGACCCACAGACTTACCTGGACTCCATCAGAATCTTATCCCGGTCTCTGCTCAGCTTAGCACTACACGTTTATGGGTGATGGGTGAAGTATTCACAGTAAGAGGTGAAGCGTTGCGATGTTTCTTACAGCACACATGAGCACATCGCTTAGACACCTTAGAGGCCAGCAGTCTGGAGTCATCTTAAAGAAATAACTAGAAATTCCCTGTTTTACTGTCGTTCACAGAGAAAATAATAATAATAATAATAATAAAAAACATGTTAAACAAAGCAAACGCATACCACTCCAGAACTCTAGTGATGGAACGACAGGTCAGAGCAGGAATTCGACAATCTCACTGTGTAGCGTCCTTCTTTCTGATGTTGTCCTGTAGTGGAATGAGAGTAATGGACACTGGTTCATAGTTTGTGCACATGGACATTGTCAATCTTCAGCACTGAGAATCAGCCAAGTGTTAGTGGGTCTTTGGCAGTGAGGAGGAGTCTGTTACAAAATGCAGTGTTTCTAGACTCAGGAGGAGGTGATGCATCTCTCTGACCGTCTGTTATAAGTTCAAACAGAGACAGGTCTGAGATCAGTTCTGTGGCTCCCTCCTAGTCAAGAATGTAAGATCACTGCCTTCTGTTCCAAGATTTTATCACCTGGTGGAGTCACACGTTTCTGGATGTGCACTATATGTGCCTGATAAATGTTCATGGGCTAGTGCTGTGAGTAGCCAGTCTGCTGAAATTAGAACCAGGTAAACAAAAACAAATAACGCTTTTGAAGAGGTGAGCACCAGCCTTCATCATTTTGAAAAGGAAAAAAAAAGTGGTCATACCACACATTCACAAGAAAGAATAAAATCACATGTAATCCTTTACAGAATACGTTCTTCATCCTTTATCATAAGATTATGATAAGTCCAGATAGTGAAGCGTGAGAACGATACAAAGAAAATCCTTCAAAGAAACAATCGAACCGAAACGTCTAGGCTTTTCCTCTGGCAGCCACTGCAGCCATGACCATGTCAACTGAGTAGGTGTTCAGACAGCCATATGGAGGGGTTAAAACGGCTGAGTCAGGAGCCCATAGTGCTCCTGAGGAACAGGAGAGATAGCAAAAAAACAGAGAAAGAGAGTGTGACAGAGGATGTGTAATGAAGGGCATTCTTTTTGCCCCTTTTACTCCACAGAGCCTGGGTGGAGGCTGAGAGCAGGGGGATCCAGGCAGGTGGGGGAGTAACTCAGGTGAGGTTCTTTGATCCAGAGCAACGGCGCACCGTTCTTGCCTTCCTGATTCTTGCTGGAACTCCGGCTCTTGTAGCGCACCAGCAGAACAGCGATGAGCAAGATACCAAAGATGGGGAAGGGGTAGAAGAATACGAAATAGAAAAGCGAGTTGTTGGAGCACACCACTGACTGCAGGGTGGAGACTGTGGAAAGAAAGAGAGAAGTTTCTGAGATGAGTTTCAACAAAGGCATTATTCATTACATAGAAAAATGGCTATTTCCGAAGAGAGTCACTTGAAGGCTTATACAAATTTGATTTGACTCTGGGACAACAACAATATTTATTAGTCATGAGACAGAAAAGCAGATTAAGCGTACCTTTCTCAAGAATATTAACGACGGTAGCTCCGGAGTTGTTTGTAGTGAGGCGATACCAGGCGTTGCGTGGGTTCAGGAGCCACTCCTCTACATGACAGTAATATTTTCCTGCATCTCCTGAACGTGCTCTTTGAATGGTCAGGCTGTAGAGGTCTGAGGTAGTGCGCTCAAACTGCAGTCGGGAGTTGTGGCCTGGCTCCTCCATAGGACTGCAGTTCCCATTGCCGAACACAGCGTCATGGCCGATAGAGAACACGCACTCCCGTTCACCTTCACTCTCCGAACGGGACACGTACCATGACACAGAGAAGCGTGAGTCTTTGGAGGACTGAGAGGGTATGCTGCAGCCCAAACGAACTGATCCATATTCAGACACCGAGATGTTCGACTCAGTCTCTTCCACCTGCAGTTTGGCGACTATTGTGAAAAGACAGAGAGCGGGGAAATAATTTCAGGCTTCACATATAAAAGTATTGAGAATAATAGGCAGCACTCACATATTTACAGAAAAAATAATACTAGTTTATTTTGAAAATTTTGAACCATGTGATGTTTTTAGATGACTCCGAGATACTGTGAGGAGTACTGATTCGATTACTGATAACTGATTAAAAACGTGTTAACACTAACAACACTTCACACATAAAGCTGTCAAAATTGCCTGTAGTACATCGGCACCTGATTAGTCAATGCATTAACACTCAGGTTTCCCTCAAAGCTGTGATAAGACTAAAAATAACACCAATATTCTTTCTCTCTGAGCTTACATTCTGCTCATATCTCCTAATGATAAAGCAGAAAAATGTGGGATTAAGTCAGAAGATAGAGGATCAGCTGCCCTTATTATCTCTCTGCTTTTAAAGACCATTCTAGAAACTTTTCTAGCATGCCATGCACCCATGCAGATTAACGAGACCTTCCCTTTATCCCAGGGGAAATTAGGTTAGACAATTTCAGCACATATTTAGATGTATATTAGGAAATGTGAGCTCCATGATGTGTTGCTCGATAATAACCGAATTCTTCAGTGAGCAGAGGTGTTTCCTGAGGCACTGTGCTGAAATGGAGGTTACGCTGTGCAAGCTGATACAATCCTCCTAAACACATTTGTGTTGCAGGATATCAAATTATGTCCCAGGTGAAATGAGGGTTTCCGACCGCGTGACTTGTTAATTTGTGAGGAAGAGCACCAGCGAGACGAGAGTCAGCTGGTCAATTGAGCAACCTCTCACATGTAGACGCATTCATGCAAACATAGCATAGACTAACTGTTACTGTAGCTCCCGTGCAATATCATCATATACAACCAGTTTAAGAAACCAAGTAAAACATTATTTCCTTTCCATTAAAAAAAGAACTGTATACTGTAAAGAACTAAGATAAACCAGATGATAGAACATTAGCATGCAGCTCTACTGATGTTTTATATGACAAATGAAAACTATAACTAATCAACAAACTAGGTTATATTTCATAATAAAAATAATTGGCAAATAAACAAATTTCATTATAGATTTTTATGAAACATGCTCTAGCATGCGTTATATCACTGGTGAAAGCAAATATATTTTACTTAGATCATGTGTATGTAGTTAAATACATAAATACTTATGTATATACACATAGTTCCATACCTTACCCACTAGGCTAGCACATGTCCATATATATATTAAGGTGACACTGGATGCAGTAGATGGATGGTAAAAGAGTGTACCCCTGAAAGCAGGGTGGCAGGGATGAGCCCAATGGTGTTGTACCCCTGAAAGCAGGGTGGCAGGGATGAGCCCAATGGTGCTGTTGTCCCTGTGCAGGTGTCTCTTTACTGCAGGGTTCAGAATTTTGAAGACTGGGGTTGAGATAATACACATGACTGCTTGTAGTATGGATCCTCATGTTCATTCAGGGTTTGTACTGGAGCAGTGTGTGCTGGTTAGTGCTACTTACTGCCTACTCATTATAGGAAGTCTGCTCTGCATTGTCTACTCGATAAACTACAGTAGGTGAATGTGTGAGGCTCAAATGGGACGTTTCCCTGCAACAGCTGATGCATAAATGCCTTTAAGGGGTCTCCTCTGTCTGTTATAAGAATAGTAATGATTCAGCCTGTGTGTGTGTGTGTGTGTATCTGATCGCCACACCAGCCTCTGGGGAAAGATGATGTCAGGCCACACTCTCTCTAATCCGCTCTGTGCCAGGGGAAGCAGATGTCTATAGAAACCCAAGGGTATGAAACACAGACCTACAGGGGATTATGGATGACAAACACCAACCTAAGATTGCCTTAAGTGCTGGGTTAATGGTTGGATGGACGCCAACAGGAAAACCACCCTTTCATTATATGTGGAAAATATTTCCCTGTTTTTTAATGAGCAGTTGTGTGTGGCCACCTCATGTCTGTCTCTATATGTGGATGGATGCCAATGTGGAAAGTCTCTATTCAGCAGCCTAATAAAACAATTTTTAACTGTCATTGTGTCTCCCTCAGTCTTACCTGGCTGCTTGATCACTACATGTGTAAAGCCAGAGGAGTCACGGGCCAGGCGATACCACACTCCGTCGGGATCAGTGAGCCATTCCTCCACTAGGCAGTAGTAGGTTCCGGAGTCGCTGATCTCGGCGCGGTGCAGTGTGAGGCCATAGAGGCTTGGCGAGAGGCGTTCACACTGTACACGGCTGCGTAGGCGCTCCTCCTCAGCGTACGCACCATACTCAAACGCCCCGGTGCGCTCGATCTTCAACAGCAGCTCGTCAGGCTCAGTTGCAGCACCCTTCCGTGCATACCACAGAACGGCGTGCTGGGACTCGGCACTTGTCTGGGACGCAATGGAGCAGTTGAGGCGCACACGGCTGTCTTCGACAAACTGGAGGCTCTGGTTGACCTTGTGCATTCTCAGCTTGCTCACTGGTAAGAGGCAAAAATAGAGATGGTTCACACCATGAATTAGATGTACAGGACAGGAGAGGATAGAAGAAGAAATAAGATGTCAGAGGAGGCTCTCGGGAAAAGCAGGCCTGTTGGCTTCTATGCTGCTTAGATCGGATTACGTACATGCGCGTCAGGTGTGACTGCCACAGACACTGCCTGCTATTTCACACTATGAGAGGATTTAGGAAAGCAAGCAGCATGGATAAAAACATTCTTAAGTAAGCAGCATACTTACATTCACACAGAGAAGCACATGTTCCTGAATGTCTACATTCACCAAATTAGTGACACAAATGTAAACTTGGTAGAAACAGGAGCAGCTGTCCTGCATGTGCAGATCCTGTTATACTGACACATGCAGGACAAGCAGCCTTCCAAATACACACTAAGCATCTGGTCTTACACGCAGTCACAGTTAGGGCTCTCCTGCTAAATGCATACTGTAAGGGCCCAAGTGCATGCTCGCCCACACACACACTACAAACACACACACACACACGGATTAGCACAGCTGCAAAACTTAACATTTTCTCTCTTTTTTCATGCTTTAGTGATTCTTTCTGAAAAATCCAATTTTCCACTGACACTTTGGGGCCATAATCCCTGTAGCACATCTTTGACTGCAGTTACAGTGATAGACAGAGCTTTAGCCCAAAGCTTACAGCATTTTTACAGCACAAGTGCAGCACCACACCACATCCTCATGCTTCTAACATACAGGCCAAACTGTCTGCCCTCAGCAAAGCCACCTCTAAATCACCCAAATTCCCAACATGCATGAGCTTTATGCTAAACTAAAGCTCACTCCCACTCACTGACAGCCTTCAGTCTGTTGAACTTTTCTCCAAAACACTACCAAAAAGGTGAATTACAGATGAAATATTAAATAGAATCATTACAAATTAAAAGCATAAAAATCTACCTTTATGCTAAAAATCTACCTACTAATGGAGAAATCACTGCATCAAAATAAAACAATAGCGTTGTGTCTCTCTCTCTCTGTCTCTCTCTCACACACAGACACACACACACACACAATTGTATATATTAAGTATAATAGCATCCCTGTACCACATCTTTACAGCTCCATTCAAAGATTGTAAAATAAAATTCTACTTATAAAAGAGATTATAATTACATATTTGTAAGGAGTCTCAATAGTATTAAATGCACTCTAAGAGTAATGTTGCTGAAATAAGTAGAATCAATGTGTGCAAATATCTCTATGTCTTGCTCAGCTTCTCAGATATTCAAAGCATTTTGAGGAAACAAAAAAAAAATCATTGTTATTTTGTAAGGAAAAGCTTCCACACTGGATAGCCACTTACCAAAACGACTCCTGAGGTTTTTCCTTTCTAATCGAGAGCCTGTAGCTGATATTATTAAATTATGGGCCTGGTTTGAAAGCCTTTTGCTCATTACCAGAGCAGCAGTTTGTCTGCGACACAAATTCAGTACGGAAGCTGATATTAAACAGCACTTTTGACATGATTTGGCTTCACCATTCGATCATCAACATGATATTCAAAAGCTATATATAACAGAACAAGTCACCAACTCAAGTCCAGAACAAGCAGGTTTAGTATGTAGGCTATTATTATGTTTATTTATTATTGCTCAGTGGACAAGTAGAACCAGAAAAAAACACATATTACTGATTTAAAAAAAAAGAAATCAAAAATCATCATTTGGTTTGTATGTTTAAAATAGCATGTGCTACACGATCTCACTGAGGCAGTAGCACATGTTACTGCACTAAACACATCATCAAGTACTTATGACATCATAATAATAGGAACATCAAGATTATGTAAAACAAGCAAAATAAAGTCAAGCAAAAAGCTGTCATATGTCTCCTGTTCAAAACAAACAAACAAACAAACAAAAAGCCCCTCCTACTCAGAGCACACCATGTATTAGCACAACTTAACTAGCTAACTAGCTCACCATAAAATATGACCTTGACCTTATTAGCTATATATATATATATATATATATATATATATATATATATATATATATATATATATATATATATATATATATATATATATATACGTATATATATATATATATATACGTATATATATATATATATATATATACGTATATATATATATATAGAGCAACCTTATAAAAGCCCTTTCCTTTGCATGTAAAACAATAAAACAATTGTCAAATCTTTTTTAACATTTAAATACATTTCAAATAAAACATCACAAACAAAATAACCTTGCAGGCACAGACCAACGAAGGAGAAAATGCTTTGGATGGAGAGGTGAGGTGAATTGAACTGTTTGTTGAGAAGCAGTTTGTTGAGAAGCATAAATGTTATGAATAAGATAATTAAGATAGAGTGATTACGAGCATCAGAATCACTACTCTGCATTATTTCCGTGACAGCCGATACAAAAGAGGTAGCTGCTCAGGGCTCTCTGTGATACTGACCTGAAGATCTCAAATCCCAGAACCACTAAGCTGCTAAGGGTTGAGCTCTTGAGCAAGACTCCTGACCTTCAATACATATCTAAATTGTAAGTTGTTTTGGATGAATATCTCAACCATGCGAAAATAAAAACCTAAAAACAAGACTAACCACATGCAATTTTCAAATATATGGTAATATCACACCATCCAGTACATTTTTTTACAAGGAGCTATGCAAGTGATTTTCACTCGAGATCTGTTTTTTTTTTTCTTCCCTCTATCCCAAATCAAATACAATATAAAGAAAGCCATTAACCTACACTGCTGACAGACAGCAGTTCAAGCACTACTTCTCCAGTTATTAAAGATAATGGGACAGCTTTTTGAAGAAATGTCCCCCTAATTTCCTAGAAAGACTTTAATCAATAGGACATCAGTGTAGATAATGAAAATGGATTAGGATAGATTTCTTACAGCTGAATCAGTGTGAAACTAGGCTTGTGTAATATTAATCACTGTCCAGTAGCCATTGCTGAGTAACATTTCCAGTAGGGAGATAATAGATGATTATAGATTAAAAATCAAGTTGTTGTGATTTGTATTCCAGATTATATTTATTACTAATATAAACACATAAATCTGTTTTCATGTCCGTCACTAATATCGCTTTTGAGAGATATAGCTAACCAAGCACAATAAGCTGTACTGTTCAATACGGGTTTCCACATAGCCATGTTACTTAAATCTGTGTGGGACCCTAGTGTGCCTTTGCAGAGTTGATTGTTTGGGGCATTAGTATGCAGAGTTATTCCGATGGGATTATGTGCTTTGCATATAAACCTCAGTTTTAATCAGCAATCATACATCTGCCTCTATTTTATTAGGCATGTGCCAGCACATGCTGACAGCAATAATAATAATCGGTCAGTCACCACCGCTACTGAGAGAGAGAGGGAGAGACAGAGAAGGAGAGAGAGAGGAACAATGGTACAGGAGATTGGTCAAAATTAATGGTAGATGAATTACAAAATAAGTGTCATTAGGGGCTGGTGACTCATTTCTCATCAATCCATCTCAGCCTTATTAGAGTTTTACACTAATAACATGGCCAAAAGTTTCTGTACAGCTGACCATCAGACTCATATGGTTTGCTGAGATTAGTGTGAAAGAACTCAAGCGAACCTTCACAGAGCCCTGACCTCAACATCACTCACAACCTTTTGAATGTACTGGAACTCTGACTGCACCTCAGGCATCCTCACCCAACATCACTGCCTGATTTTACTAATATACTTGTGGCTGAATAAGCAAATCCACATAGCCACACCCCGACATCTAGCGGTAAGTTTGAAGGCTATTATAACAGCGCAGGGGGAATTAAATCTGGAACAGGATGTTCAGAATGCGTACACAAATGCATGATGGCATAGGTGTCCACAAACGTTTGGCCCTTTTTTTCCTCTTCACTTCCTGAGGTGGCCTTATTGCTGTAACTACATCCCAAAGGGATAAGAGTGGAGAGATATTAATTGTGTAAATCTTTGAGCATAAATAGTGGTGGAATGCCACCGTCTTCTAGTTTCCAGGGTTACCGTGTTTCCCTTGACAACACAGGGTGTGGTGCGAATACCTGAGGGAGGCTTATTTGTGGATCCCACTCACAAAAGACCTAATTAAACACTTATAGAACCTTCCATAGCGTAACTAGGCATGATTGAGTAAGTTAATTAAAGCAGAGTCTAAACTCTCTGTTGAAATTGCACTGCATTTATTTTTAATCGATGACAGAATGAACAAAATCAATAACAGGATTATTGAAAAAGCAGGAGCAAGAAAAAGCACAGCATGGGAGTCCTGGTCAAACATGAAGTGAATCAAGCAGCATATTCAGAAAGCACAGTGTGTGATGAGAGCTGGTGTGAAGCAACCCTGACAGATGGGAGGGGGTGTTGAAAACGCAAACACTAGGAATGATTAGAGTGCATTTGTGATTTTCTAAGAGACTGTGTTAGACAGCGAGATTCTACCCCTTCTGAGTGCGTCCAATTTGTCGTTAGCTCTGCTTAATTGCCAACCGTGGTGCTCTGCCGAGATAAAGCTGCTTTTCATTTAGTTTATTGACTGAAAATGTTACAAGCACAATGTTCCCCAAATAAAGCAGCTTCTTTCTGAAAATTAATGAATAGAAAATGAGTTTATTTCTGTTCATTCCAGCCGTGTAAACATACAATAAAACCGACGTTTTATGAATGCAAACACTTTGTAGGTCATTCTGAAGTCTTCCTTGAAAATATATGCATACAAGCAGTAGGGAGCTTTGCTAACTAGGCTATTTTTCTCAGCTCTCTGATGAGAGCCTGTCACATTACTTACTGAAAAATATGTAACAGGGAAACACATGCAAGAGTCTTTCAAATGCAAAAATTTGATCAGTTAGTAGAACTAATAATAGTATGGTACAGTAAGACTAAACAAGAGGAATTGCAAAACAGACTGATGAAGATGTTCTCAGGAGAGCCAGTCGCTGATGATCTAATCATATACTACTTCATGAATATTCATCGGTTTGAAGCAGTTCTGGAAGGCTGGAAAATGGAGTGTTCTCTTCTCTGAATGCGTGCGTGTTGTTATCTGATTTGTCTGATGTGTTGACAGCTGCAGGTGGTTCAGTACTAGAGCAATTAGAAAGCAGAGTAGAGGACGAGAGCACGAAAAAACTTCAAGAGTCAGGGAAGAACGGAGAGAAATAAGAAGGAAAGAGGTATAAAAGGGAACAGAACAATGGTGCACTTGAATAAAGGTCGTGATTCATATTTTCTAAAGCACAAGTAGGAAAAAAAACCAAAGAAAACACCCCTTTAACACCTCAGAATTACTTGGGATGGTTGCCCTCAATCCTGTGTTCAGCAAATCAACACGGCTGCTTACGGCACAAACAAGTATTTGCTTCAGAGCAATCAACATACGGGCATATTACCTTATTAAATCTATAATCTTGACTAAATAGTTCTCTGTACTGAGGAGGTATTTATACATCACCCATCACAGTTAACTGGCTAGTGTGTTGACCAAGGTGATCATGGAGGTGTCCATGCTGCTGAATGCATAGCGAGAGTTACAGATGGAGTAAATTGATGAAGTACCCTGCGAGGAACTGACCATCTCTACTTAGTAGCTATGGATAACGAAGAAAAGCAGTGCAAAAGAAAGGGGGAGGAAAGTCGATCTAGAGAAGAAAACATGGACTGAAAATAAAAATCCTGATCAGCTTAAAGGTTGTACATTGCTGCAGCAGCTGAAGATTGTTTAGAAAAATAGGGGGGAATAAAATATGGCCCATCAGCCCAAAATCACACCATCACAAAGAAAGATGGCCAAGTTAGCACTCCACATCTTTTAAATGAATAAATATTCAAGCACTACACAGAAAAGTCTTGTGTCAGCCGGTCAAATCCACTTCTGTAGAGGGGTTTATCAATAGGGAAGATTTTCGGCAGATCCTGTTGGTGATGAGCGAGAAACGTTGCACTGGACAGACCTCCTGCCCCGACTAATACAGTAGCAGAATGGACCGCTAATGTCGATGCTTATGATTCCAATAAATCTTTGATTCTTTTGTGTCGGCAGCCAATTTCCAGGCTTCTTCTAGACTGTAATTAAGACTGGGGTAATTATGTGGATTTATGCTCAATCAGGGAGTCTGAAAATGAGCCCCCCTCACACACACACTTCTGTTCTCCATCCAATGTCGAGTGTCTTCTTCCCTTCCGCTTGCCCCGGAAACCACTGCGCGTGTGCTCATTCTCTATGACAAAGAAAGAAAGGGACTCTGTCAGGTCAGGGGAGCTCTGATTCATACTGCTGGGAGACATTCTGCATAATGAGGTCTATGTGATCTATTTGGGGAATGAGATAGTATGGCTTGGATGTGTAGTCATCGAACAGACACAAAAGCCATTTCTAGGCATTCTTTGAAACCATTTGGATTGTCTGTGGAACGGTATAGAAAGTGTCATCAACATGAACATCCATGCATGGCCATTCGCACTAATAGAATTTTTTCCACCAGATAGGACAGCATTGCACGGTAACCAATTTGTATATTGAATTCAGTATTTCTATTGTTAAGTGAGCCTCGATTTTGGTTACACTTTCAGGTCTCAGGCATGCTGAATTGAAACACAGACTTTAAGCTATACAGTGGTTCACAAAAGCGTCACAATACCATCCTCATTGCTAGTCCTTTCCATTACTATTCACCTAGAGATTTATTTTTACTTTCATGGCTGCTATTATGTGATAAGAAACAGGCCCAAGTGTTAAGCATGTAGTTCTAAATTATTAAGTGTACCATGTCGTACCTTGCTATCGCCACACCTTGCCTCTTATGGTGGGAAAAAAACTACAAATAAACATACAATCATACTCTGGGAATTCACCAGCAGTGTCCTGAGGCAAAAAAAAAAGGAGAGACGCTAACAAATAAGAAAGGAAGTGAGATACTGAGGAGGATGAGGGCACGTTAATATACAGTATAGTAAACATGTACTGTATATGTAAAACTGAGAGGAATACATTTCTCAAAGATAAGAAAAGTGTAATTAGCAGTATGTAACGGATATTTACCCGGTATTAATATTTACCTGAGTCTATGCATAGTTGTTGACCTAGTGATAAAAATAGTCCTTTAAAGGTTAAGTTATTTAAATATAACATCATTTCAAGATGAAAATGCTAATAAGTAAAGAAAGTACACCATGAGATAGCAGATGCTGTGAATGTGAAGTGTGTGTGTTAAGTTAAGGAAGACTCTGTGATGCTCAGGGCTGACCTTGAGCACCTCCACAGAGACAATTAATCACTGAGCTTTTATGAAATGATTTTCCAAGTGAATGCGTTAGAACCGTACGTCATCTATCTTCCATCATGTTTCTGTGAATGTCAAAGAGCAAGGTCTATTGCCGTAGCAGCCGGATGGAAAATAAGGCATCAGACAAAGCGGTGGTGATTAAATTAGGATCTAGTGACATTGCCTAAGGCGAGCTGTTGGTCACATCATGACGCCATTAAGAACGGCCACACAAACGGCGTCATATTTTCTATTGCATTGAGAGTCAAACAGCTTCATTAGCTCCTCAGATGGCCTTGAGGCACTTGCTGTCTATTCAGAGGAGAAGCTTGAAGGCCTTTGGAGGAGGTAAGGATGGGTAGGATCCATCTGGATACTATAGTGAAAACATGACCTGGTTAAAGTAACCTAGATCCTTCTGAAGAGAGAGAGAGTGCAAAAGAAAAGGGTAAGGTGGCATGAAGTGTATGAAAAAGAAAAGTTACAGGCAGAAAGAAGGGCATAAAGCACGGAGGCAGGCTGCAGTGTGTAGTCAAGGACTCCGCTCTTAATGAAGACGGACAGCTGAGTTCCAGTCGCAGGAGACAAGAAGATAGAAGCTGTCATGGTCGAAACACTCAATCCCTGACTGAGATATGAGGAGCCAGGCTGGCTGCCTGCTGAACACTGGGTATGACAGGAATCGAGTGCCTGGACCAGTCACTGCCAGGACACATTTATGATACAAGGCACTTAACAGAAGCACGAGGCAGGACTATATTAATGAGAGAATGGGGGGGGGGATGATAGAGAGAGAGAGAGAGAGAGAGAGAGAGAGAGAGAAGGACATGCACTGTTATTGATTGATTTTAATTAACACTTAATTAGGAGCTGGAGATCAACACTTTGTTTTGTCTGTGAGAGTCACACACTCTGCAGATTGGTAAAAATGCCAATATTGTCTTAGAGCATAAGAGATTTCTAGAAAAAAAGCCTGTGTGATGCTTCTTTTAGAGCGCAAAAAGAACTGATTATGTTTCATTCATTCTGAAACCACATTGTGTCTATAGTAAAGTAAATAGTATAGTGAATAATACATAAATGGATTATGATCTCAGTTTCCAGTGTCAGCTCTTTGTAATAGTAAGGTTTCACCACGAGAGCATGTTTAGGACAGAGGATATTGCATGACTCTTTCTAACATGTATGTAACATGACTGACTGGCTGGTGAGGGAACGACTGTATTACGGTTTATACCATAAGTGAGAACAGGAACTTGCCTAGCGGATATTAAACAACGTGATGTAGCTATAAACAGTTCAAATAAATGTGTGGGAAAATCGTAATTTCTGGAAAATTGCTATAGTGGAGAAAAATAGAGCACTTAAGGACCATCTTGTTATTGATTTATTTCTTATAACGGCATGTCCTTTCATATTTTCTGGCTTATATAATAAAGGTGAACACGCACACACACACACACACGCACACACGCACACACACACACACACACACACACACACACACACACACACACACACACACATTATTAGAGTCAGAGTGGCTGGCTTTATCCAGTCATGGCTGATTAAAGGCTGACGATAAACAACCTATTTTAATTCATGCTAGGAGGAGAGCATGCGCAGTAACCCCATTTACCTCAACAGCTAGAGCACTTCTGATTAAGCAATCAACTCTACACACACTTGTGTAATGTGTATTTGTGTGTGTATGTGAGTGTGTACGCCTGGTTGAATCTCTGGAGGCAGTTCTTAACAAGCTGGCAATAAGGTCAGGAAGCCGCAGTGTTCATATACCAGCGTTTGGCAGGGTTGTACTATCAGAGCAGTCTCATTGTGTTTGCTTCATATCTGAATGGACACTTCATATCCGAGTGTGTACTGTATGTGTATAACCAAGAGGTGACCTGCATGGACTCTGTAGAGCATATGTAGGGATATTTTATTCTAGTTGTATTTCATTTGTCTCTCTGCTTCCGCCTCAGAATCACTTTGGATCCCAGAGAAAAGACATTAATGAGAAAATGTTAATATCCCATTCGAGAGTCTGTCATTAATCTGAGGCTGCAGATGGCTCCATTAGGGCAGATCCAGCATTATTACTACAGATATTAGATTCTGTCACTGAGATGGAGGATGCAGGGAACTTCCGCTGAGAGCTGGAGAATTGCACATGTGTATACTGTTATACCATAAAAAACCCAAATATGATGATAGGTATCTTTAATATTCATATTTAGAACAAGAAACTATAGTATAAGCTGTGATGCCTGCTACAAAATCTGCTTTAAAACTCATTGTTTTGCGCTTCTTCTACATGGTGCACCATGAGATCTAGAGGAATTGAAAGACAGAAAGCGAGATCACAGTCTAATGAAATCATGTCTATTTGAGTTTCCACCATCATGCTGGAGAAGATAAGCTAAAATAATGCTAAGCTGTGCTCAAAGAGTGAACAGGAATAAGCAGAACATCACATACAGAGGGAATCTTATCATTTCTAATTCGGCTCTGCTATTGTGGATTGTTTCACACAAGAAATGGGAAAATGTGGGACTTTTGCAAGTTTTCAAATCAACACTCCTAATAATAAATGTGTGTTCACACCAGCTATAGCTGTGTAGAAAATTCTCTTTCACGTGCCACTAAAACCTCCCCACACAATTTACTGCTAGCTCACAGGGTTTAGTATTTTCTGATTCTGTGCATTATGTGATACTATACATGGATGGACGAGTGGGAAATCCATCGGCTATAGATGACCAAGTAAAAGCTTCTATGTCGAAGCTCAGATTTCAAATGTCAGAAGAACTAACCTCACGTAGTACCAAGTCGTGAGCTAGTTAGCCAGTTAAGTGCATTAATACAGAAAAGGGAGAGATGAATATATAAATATATTTTCATTATCAAACTGTAAGAAAGTTTCTAAACTACTGTAGCACGTTGTGTTTGCACCCTCAAAAAGTAAGCAAGAACCCTTTTGCGTATATGATGGGGTGGTCACAAATATTATCTGACTCGAACACTGAGGTGACCTTTACTTATTAAGTTTAGAGCTGGAATATATTCACTACCGTTTAATCATCTGTTTTTTTTTTTCACATACCTGCACGTTCCTGAATAATTCACTGTGTTAATTAATTAAATGAATCAGATCATGCCTTGAGCGATCTGTGTGTTTCAGCAGCTGTGTGGGATTCAGAATGGTACAGAAGTTGGTGCTGTATTCACAGCATCACAGCAACATGCACCACCATAAAGTACATCATGTTATGTTTAAACACACAGACGCAAGTCCAGATCCAAAATCGGCTTGCTTCAGGTATCCAGGTTGTACGATCTATTAAAATAATAGTATTGATAGCCTATTAGCCTATAGCCTATAAAATAATATTGAGCCATTCATAACCCAACTGAACTTTAGAAATTGTTCAACCAAGTCGTATTTATCCAAATCGTAGCTAATATATTTCCATATTGTTTCAAACCTAGTGCTACGACAGGTTATCACGGTCTCATAAATGGGTTTTGCATTAACCACACATTTACACACAACTCTGAACACATCTGCTGTACAAATTCACTTGTAGCTTGTGATCGTTCTTAGATGCATCTTGTTTGAGTAGAGGTCCTATCATCGTTCCACGACAAAGTTCTTCAAAACCATGCGACAAATATATTACAAACAAGTAAGAGGTTTTTAAACTGGTGAGGGAAATATAAATAAAAAAAGATGCAGACAGATTCCTGTGTGTCAATAACACTGATGGAAGCAACTCAGTTTAATGCCTTTGAAGAGCCTGTGATGATAAACTCACTTGGGAGAGGCACATCTGATTGATGGCAGCCATCATGAAGGCAATGAGAAATGGCTGTGCTTAACAAACCACTCCCTGTCACTAAACACAACACCGCAACAACTGCAGTCACTCACTAAAGTCCTACACCCACAAACGCTTGCCTGGAGCTCCCGTCTATCAGCAGCAGTGAAGTGAAGCACTAAAATGTGCAGTTCTTTAATCATTACATAATTAGATTTTAAACTCTGCTGCACTCTTAATCACCTCACTTTTCATACCTCAGTAAATAATTTAATCTTGTTTGGTTTGTTACACATAAATTAATAGGCTTAAAAAAAAAAACTCTGGCTCCACTCAAGACCATTTATAGAAAGTGAGGTAAAAAACAACAACAAAAAAAAACAAAAAAAAAAAACAAAACAAAATCAAGTCTTACGTTTATAAACAGTTAACATGCAAACCAGAGAGAGCTACAGGTTTACAGGGAGGTCAGAAGGAGTGCACAGAATTAGGGGTTATTCTGAGAAGCCAGTGTTTGGCTTATTTATCTTTAGATAAATAGAAATAGTAATGTATGCCAATTAGTGTAATGAACATATACTGTAGATATAGGTGCTTTTTCACCGTAAATGTGTGGTGATCTTGGAAAACCCTTCACATGAGCAAAATCTGGCATTTTGTAATAAACACCTATAGTACTCGTCATTTCAAGACAGGACTTCTGTAACTCACTGCATGCAGGTCTACCTATGAACGCAATCCGGCCTCTGTTTATGATCCAAAATGCAGCTGCACCACTTGTTTTCAACCTGCCTAAGTTCTCACATACCACCCCACCGCTGTGCTCTCTCCACTGGCTTCCAGTAGCTGTAAACAGGTTCAAAACTCAAATGCTTGCCTACAAAGCCAAAAATGGACCAGCTCCCTCTTACCTCAAAGCTCTTTTCACTCCTCACACTGCACCTCGCTCCCTCAGATCTACCAGCACTGCTCGACTAGTCCCACCATCTCTCAGGGTAAGAGGTAAGTATACAACAAGACTCTTCTCTGTTCTGGCACCGAGGTGGTGGAATAAACTTCCAAGAGATGTCCGAACAGCTGAGTCACTGGATATCTTCAAATGACGGGTGAAGACCTACATCTTCCTGAAGCACCTAAACTAGCACTTTTTTCTATTTTTTTTTTTTTATGTGTATATTTAATCCTAATCTGTAACCTAATGAACCAGTGTTAATGTATTCATCGATAGAGTCTTAAAAGCACTTTTGTTCGTTGCTCTGGATAAAAACTTCTGCCAAATACCAAATGCTGTATATTTACATGTTGTTCTGAAAAGTACTCTCCAACGTGAAACTGGAAAAAAATGCATTTAAAAAATATTTCAATTTCACAGAAAAACACACGGCCTAGCTCTACATGTATAATCTAATTTACTCATGAATAAAAAATAATTACAGACAAATTGTAAACAATATTCTGTCTCATTACTCAATGCATTTAAACACAACCCTCATCATCATCATCATCATCTCTTTACTCATCTGATCTCTTTATGTACTTGCAGATATACATAATAATATTCAGTGCTTCTACATTGAATCACTGCTGAAATATGATTATATGTATAATTCTGATTGATTCAGTCTATTCTCTTGACCAAATTAACGTATCTCTTCTAATTAATGTGCATAAGCATCCTTTACTGCTTTGAATTGAATTGATGAGTCTTATATGCTTTTCTCTCCAAAGAGTCAATAATATTGTGGGAAAAGTAAATTTAGCTGCAAGGTTTTAGACAGACTGCAATTATTACTGCGTTTGCTGACCTGACTCCTCAAGTTGATGCAATCTTTCCTGCCCACTAAAGCAAGCATGGAAAATAGCTTCAAATAAAACATTTCAACATCACTTTGCTAAGAATATATTTGTTTTTATTTTTTTCATTCATTCATTCATCTTCTACCGCTTATCCGAACTACCTCGGGTCACGGGGAGCCTGTGCCTATCTCAGGCGTCATCGGGCATCAAGGCAGGATACACCCTGGACGGAGTGCCAACCCATCGCAGGGCACACACACACACACACTCATTCACTCACGCAATCACACACTAGGGACAATTTTTCCAGAGATGCCAATCAACCTACCATGCATGTCTTTGGACCGGGGGAGGAAACCCCCGGAGGAAACGGGAGGCACGGGGAGAACATGCAAACTCCACACACACAAGGTGGAGGCGGGAATCGAACCCCGACCCTGGAGGTGTGAGGCGAACGTGCTAACCACTAAGCCACCGTGCCCCCCTTTTTATTTTTTTATTTAAGTATATTATTGGCAGAAGAACAACATTTTTGTCAAAACCTTTTTTTTTAGGTGTTTTCCAGCTTTTTCAGCTGTAGCAAAAAGATTCCCCAGACAAACACCAGTTCAACAGGAAGCTACAGCATCCGAGATGCATGTTTGATAAGTTTTCACACAGAGGAATTTCCAAAGGACTCTCCCTCTCACAATACATTGAACAACCATAACATTAAAACCACTGAAATGCGGCTTAAAAAACACCGATTATATCCCAACACTGGCATCTGTCAAGGGATGGGTTATATTAAACAGCAAATGAGCCATTAGTTCTCAAAGCTGATGTAAAGGAAGCAGGGAAAAATATATATCTGTGCAACCTTTGCTATTTTTAGTGATGGCTAAATGAAGGAGTCAGAGCAAAAACAGCAGGTCATGTAGGTTGTTCCTCGTATGCTGACTGGATAACTGAATAAATGTGCAGGTGTTTTCCTTAAACACACATACACACACACACACACACACACACCAGGATACTCTTTAATCCTGTTGTTGATCTGTGAAGAAATAAATCGCTTATCTCTGTTCATGACAAAAACACACATCCATTTTGCAGAGATGGGAGTCACAGGTCTAAGCCCACACTGTTTCCTGTCACATAAAAAAAAGCTCGCCTCACACATATTGCAGGGAATGTCTTTAAACATGATTTAATAACCCTCAATATCGCACCTCATGAGTTAAAGCTATTTCTCCTCACAACTTGCATGTCGGAAAATGTCAGATGGAAACATTTAAGCAGATGTGTATAACATTTGCGTATTAGAAAATGGCAATGAGAGAAAACAAATGGTCTGCATCCTGTTTGTGATTCATATCTCCAAATGGAGCTCTCACAGTAGGAGTGGAAAATGTGATTTCTAGGATAAAGACAGTCGCTCTGGAAGAACAGTGGCCCCAGGGATTCCACAAGAAGCCTTTCCTCCCCCCTCCTCCTCATTTCACAGCAAATTGAATGCTCTGATGAACCTGGTCCTTAAGTGAGTGACTTTATTGTCACGGTAACTGATCACACTGTCACGCAGTGGCACAGAGACATGGTGGTGTTCAGGTAGGGCAGATGACTGCCAAGGATCCGAGTGCCAGGCTTAGCACTCCCGGAGTGCTATGAAATACAGGTGAGAACGAAAATCAATATCAGGGACAGCGGGTTTGTTTATGATGGTAAGTTTTGTGAGTAGAGCTGTCTGGAGTGAGATGACCAAATACCCTGCACATGTGCCTGCGCTGATACAAAACACTTTAAAGAGTGGCTGAAACCAGGCTGAAGAGACACTCTTTAAACAGACCAAGAACCAGTGCTGGTTTTCTGTTTAAAGGATAAACTGTATATTACGGAGAGTAAATGAATCTTCACATGATTTATCAGACCCCACAGTCCCTGTTCAGGAGGTAAAGCACAAAACACCACCCCATTTTCTCGGTCTACAGGCACATCTGAAGAGTAACAGATGCTGCCTACTCAGGATGTACGCTCAGAGACGGGAACACACTGAGTCATATCCAAAAGAAGTGTTTGCATACAATGCTGCCTTTTTAGTTCCCTTTATGTAGCTGATTTTCTGAAGGCTATATATTGTATAACACCAGGAAGGGAAAATAAATTGTGGACAAATGGGTTTTTCAGTTTTATTTCTTGCCTGACATGCCTGGTGCATTCACAGGATATGTGTTTCATCATCTCCAATGATGTTTAACTCCATCTATTATTAACATCTAATTAGCGTTTTGTGATATAATGGCAATGTTGTGATGTATACTGCCTTTAATGCTGAACTGGTTTCCTTACTGATACCTTTGTAGCTATTAAATTGTTGCCTTCTATAACACCGGATTATGAGACGACATCGGATGTGTGTGTACGTGTGCGTTAAATATAGTTTTTTTTTTCCTCAATGGTCTGCAGGTAAGACTAAACATAAAATGGCATGCAATGTTTTACAAAAAAAAAAAAAAAAAAAAAGGCATGCAATGTTTTACAAAAAAAATCTGAGTAGAATGTCAACACAAAAATATGTATTAAAAAAATGCCTTGCTCAAGGGTCGTGGTATTGCCGGCCCGAGACTCGAACCCACAACCTTAGGGTTAGGAGTCAAAATCTCTAACCATTAGGCCACGACTTCCCCTTATTCGCCATTATTACACGCTCCTGAGTGTCTAGGGTCACAGAGAAACAAGCCACAATTTTGTAAGAAATATATGCATCCTTATTTATTTATTTATTTATTTATTTGTTTGTTTATTTTTTTTTATTTGTTTGTTTGTTTATTTATTTATTTATTTACTTTTGTTTGTTTGTTTGTTTATTTATTTATTAATGTGCCTTGATCACAGGCGTTATTTATAGTTAAAGAATGCTTGAATACATTTCGGACACATTATCTATTTAAAATTCTATTACATACAGTCAAAGCTGGTGAGATCTGTCTGAGGTTGAGTATTATTATTTTTCTACAAACTGACAAAAAGAAAATATAAACGTGTATACACTTAATTACAGGCATATTCTTTGGTACACTGGCTCAAATATTATAATGCTGAAATATTTCAGAATTTCATTAGAAAACCTTACGCTGTATAGTTACAGACTCTACCGTATAAATGTCTATAGTTCATGTACATTTACGATATTTGGCGGACGTCCTTATCCAGAGTGACGAATAAAAGTGCTTTGAAGTCTCTATAGATGATACATTAACACTGGTTCGCTAGGTTACAGACTTAGGACACCATCATCCTAAACCTCTGTTCAGGTCATTTTTTTCTTTTTAATTTACACATGAAACAAACAGGGGAAAAAGTGCTTCAAGAAGAGGTTAGGTCTTCACCCGTCATTTGAAGATATCCAGTGACTCAGCTGTTTTGACATCTAAGGGAAGTTTATTCCACCACCTCGGTGCCAGAACAGAGAAGAGTCTTGATGTATACTTACCTCTTACCCTGAGAGATGGAGAGACTAGTCGAGCAATGCTGGTAGATCTGAGGGAGCGAGGTGCAGTGTGAGGAGTGAAAAGAGCTTTGAGGTAAGAGGGAGCTAAATTATATCTATAATTAGACATAATATGGTAGGACAGATCCGTTCTTGGATCTCAAATGTGACTCAAATTATTTTGTCATGGCTGTAGATGTAGTACTACGATACGAATTTTGAACCCATTTTACTGTCGGTGTTTGGGTGAAAATCCACTTTAATCTTTGCCTTAATGGTTAAATTATAAGCATCAATCGCTGATTTTTAGATGAAGCATTCTGTAGATGATAGACGCCATCAGCATCAGCATCGAGGAGTTCTCAGAGTGTTAGACTATATATATATCTCAAGCCATAAATAAACCACACTGTGGAAAAACTGCAACAGTCATATCAAAGTACAGTAAGTTATACAATGATGACTGGCTGAATGCTTGCAAGCGATATATACTGTAAAAGATCTAATAAAATGAAAAAGTCACAAAACGTTATATAAAGGCAAACAACCTAATATATAAAGACCTTTAATACATCAAATGAAATGGGATGAATCTAATTCTGGTCCAGTTTCAATTTCGCCCACCCAACAGCTAGTGTATGTGAGCCGATGACTCACTCCCTGTACAGAATATCTCTATTTCTTTCTTTTCATTTGAGCCTCCAGTTACTAATAAAAAGGACTTTCCACATGAATGGTCAGCTTTTTGGATGCCTCAGCATTGGAAAAGGGAACCCCAGTCTATAACAAGTTTGAAGTGTAAACAGTCCTTTATAACTGGGTGTGTGTGTGTGTGTGTGAGCATCCAATACTTTTTTGTCTGAAACCAAACACCAGGCTGCTGTATGGAGCTATATCATAGATTTACACCTGTGGGAAGTTGGTGTGGGATGTTTTTCCTTTCATGCGGGTTGCAGAGTGAAACGTGACACTGCAGAGTATTGAAACTGAGCTCAGATCTGCTGTGACCACTAATGACATAACAGTTTCACCAGTATTATTACAGCGTACAACCAGCCCTCTTTCTCTGTGTGTTAATTTGATGGAGTGACAGTACACCTTCTCACCATGCCAAATGAAGCACCACCAGACTTCCTCTTCCCGCATCCTTTCCCATTGAAGTGAAGCTTTTCTCCAGATCAATTAGATTTGTTTTTACTTTAACTTCTCCTGGTTTATTAAAGCTCAGATGTTGCAAGACAAATACAACTTGTCTGTATTGTTGAGTTCATTAAAATGGGAAAAGGTCAGCCTAACAGTATACAACCAAGCGGATTAGAAAACACCCGAGTTTCAGGCTATAAACAGTACACAGGGTTTAAAATGTCCTGTAAAAAGCTCTACTATAGAGCAAAGAAAAAAACAAATGGCCCAAATCCAACAAAGCAGAGAGCTACAGCTGGAGAACGTGTCCCGTGTGTCAGATCATGATGATAATTTCGCTTTGTACTACTAATGGTGCAGATTCTCATACAACAAAAACAAGCCCAATTCTCTGTGCTGATGGTTTATTTGGAGCTCAGCACCATCAGAACATATTAATGCACTTTCTAGGTATACAGTTACTGCCTGTATCTGGTGCTAGGCTTGATTTCTCCATCTCATGTCCATCAGTGGAAATGGACCACCACAGTCCTTGTGTTATACGGCTGGTGAATGTGTTTCAACACAGCAGTGACACTAACATGGTAGAATCTTAGTGTCTTCAGTGTGTGTGTGTGTGTGTGTGTGTGTGTGTGTGTGTGTGTGTGTGTGTGTGTGTGTGTGTGTGTTTGTGTGATAGAGAGATTGTTGTACAGGTATATTTAGCCACAGATGTGTAATTAACATGCAGCTGGGAGTACAGTAGAAAGATTAAAATGAGCTTTTAAAGAAATCAATAGAGATAAAAATTTGATGCCTCAAAGACAGACGATTTTAATAAAACAGTAAAACAGATATGCTGCAAAATCTCAAATCTGGACAACATAATAATACAATAATACAATCCACATCAACGCTGCTTGTTACATGATCCCTGTAGTAAATTAATATGTGTTTGAAACTTTACAAGTTTCATTCCATTCATCTATCTGTTTTCTGTAGCGCTTCTCCCACACTGGGTCAAAGGGGACCTGGAAACTCTGTACAGGGTGGCAACCCATCACCAGCAACAATCACACACACACACACACACACACACACACGAGATGCCAATCAGCCTCAACACATTTTTGAATTAGAAACCAGAGCACCCAGCGGAAACCCTTGAAGCACAGGGAGAACATGCATATTCCAAGTACACAGGGCTGAAGCCCCCGCCAAGCCCCCAACAAGCCAAAAAAAAAAAAAACAACAACAAACAAACAAAAAAAGCAACCCCAGAGCAGTGAGGCAAACATACTAACTACTAACCCACCTTGTCTAATAAAGCACACTTCATACCAATGCAAATAAGTGTGAAAAATTTTGACCAGATTTTTTTTTTTTTTTTTTTTACAGTATAGATCCTTAAAGAATGCTGTAAAGACAATTTTGCACACACTGCATTCTCACAGCTTCACAACAGAGCCACCTGGGGTGTTTTTTTTCAGCAGTCTTGACGACGTTATCACACACACTGTGTACTTGCTGGCTGCTTTTCCTGAATTCTGAGTACATGCAGCTTTGGGGGAAAATTAGTGAAAAGATTTGGCTTAAAAATCGTTTCGTACATGATTATCAATCTTTTACAAACAAACTTCTCTTCTGCCAGGAAAAAAAAAAAAAAAAAAAAAAAAAAAAGGAGAGCCACATTTGGGAAAAGAAAATAAAAAGTTAAATTAGCAGTGTAATGCATAAAAGTATGCAGATTACAGACCAAGAGTTCCAGCTTATTTTCACATCAATCCCATCTCATTGTTTACATGTAGCCTCGAGGTTCAGCATGTTGTGTGTTCTAAGATTTTTGTCTGAAGTAAATCAGATGCTCCTGTTTACAGACTCGTACCAGTCTGGCCATTTTACTCTGACCTCTTTTTCAACAAGCTTTTTCAGCCTGCAGAGCTGCTGCTTGCTGGAATTTTTATTTATTTATTAATTAATTTTTGCACCATTCGTTGAGACTGCTGTGTGTGAAAACCCCAGGAGATCAGCAATTTCTCAAATACTCAAACCTGCCTGTCTCATAGCCACAACCATGCCACGGCTAACGGCATGCACAGACATCACACTTTTTTTTTTTATTCTGACATTTGATGTGAACATGAGTGAAAAATCATGACCTGTATCTGCACGACCTTCTGCATTATAACACTACAGCCAAATGACTGGCTGACTAGATAACTGTGTGAATGAGCAGAGGTGTTCTTATTAAAGTGGCTGGCCAGTGTAATATGTAAATATCGACTTGTTAACTATTAAGCTCGGTCCATGTTCTAAAAAATACGGAATAGGAGTGAAAATTTTACAAAAGAGCATCATGACAGCCCAGCCCCACTGTACACTAGATCACGATGTAGGTCACAGCATCTGCTGGAGGGAAAAACAGCATCTTGTAGTGCATAAATATGCCATGTGAGTCTATGTGCAGTGGTTTGTGAGAGTGCCTAGAATTTGTGTATAACGAGCTCTTCTTTCCCTCTAATCACTCTCTTTCCCTTCTCTGTCCCCTCTAATTGCTATCCTCAGTGGGGTTAGAGGAAGGGGAAGACATGAGCAGCCAATTCTTCTTCAACTTGCAGCCATTACGAGAACTAGCCTTTGCCCACACACACACACACACACACACACACACACTCGCACACTCGCACACACACCTATTAACCCTGTCTCATTCTAAAGATGTGCCAAATGAATACACATCACTTTGGCAATCACCCCCTTCTCCTAGCAGCAGAACCATCAGAAAGCAACAAACCTGGCTGCAGTACGTTGATGCCCAGCAGGTTAGAAGTGCGGTTAGCGATGATCTTCCAAGTGCCGTCGTAATTTCTGCGGTACAAGATGGCGGCGCACTGGTACGTCCCAGATTCTTTGCGCCCAGCTCGGGTGACACTGAGACGGAAGTTGGTGTTGTTGCGTGTTCGGTCCACCGAGGTGCGTGTACCGAGGCCCAGGGTCTGCTCGCCCCACTGCAGCGTGCCGTCACGCGTGAACGTCACCACGTCTCGCAGCTCGCTGGCACCCTCGGACGGCTGGAAGCGCCACGTCACAGAGGCGGGGATGCCAGGGCTGTGGCGGGATTTCACAATGCACTGCAGGTCGAAGGAGTCACCGAAGGTCACGCTGGGAGTGCGTGATGAGGCGGACACAAAGAAAGACGACTCTGACAAAGGAAAGAAAAGACAAAACATATTGTAACTATTTAGCTGGAAGATGTCATTATCACAGTGATACTCATATAAATGGCTGCCCACTGCTCCGGGTGTGTGTTCACGTTGTGTGTGTTCACTGCTGTGTGTGTTCACTTTGGATGGGTTAAATGCAGAGAGCAAATTCTGAGTATGGGTCACCATACTTAGCCGTACGCCACGTCACTTAGGTCACTTAGGCCCGAGACTTGAACCCACAACCTTAGGGTCAGGAGTCAGACTCTCTAACCATTAGGCCACGACTTCCCATTTTATAAAGACTATATATATATGGATGGGTTACAGTATGTCTCTTTGTATAGGCACATTTTCTTACATAGCTACTGTAGGTTCCATGTAAACCGGGTTATTTTTACATTAACTAGTCCAAATGCAGAAATTCCCACAGGTATGAAAAGACCAAGTCCAGGTTAGGACAGAACAGACGTCACCCAAGAATAATACAATTATTTCTATTTTATAAATGTAATGTATTTGGTGTAATATTGCTTTGGCAATAAAATACTGACTGGCTTGTGGTTTGCACAAGAATTTGAACAAAGGATGATTCAGTTCCACAGTTGCGGATTCATTTGCTCTGACACTGTAGTCTAATCTTATTAACAACACAGTGTGGAGCTTCCACTTATTACCCTTCATGTCCACTTCTGGTCTATATGATTGTTAATATAAACGCTGGTCAACAGGTCGAGTCTCTGACACGGACATGTCTAATCATGCTCTAGAGGGAGTGTAGATGACGACCCAGATGCCCGTTTCCATGTGCTGGTTTAATTGTCTTCTACTGTAAGCAGTTTCAGATATGGGAAGAGTCCTCATTAAACAGGAATGCCCAGGCTGCTCATTTTCCCCTCTTGAAGATGCAGAAGAGAGAACAGGCTTGAATGGTTTCCCAAAACAGGGCACGATGCCATTTGGCTGCTCTTGCATGTCAGCACTGGGGTTGGTGGTGAACAGCTGCCACAAGGCTCTGTCTCTGTTCTTTTAAAGCCTCGGAATCCTGTGTAGGAGGCAAGTCACACTCGTTTAGAAAAGATCCAGGTCTTGTAATTATAGCGACTGTTTGTGAAAGACCTGCAGCATAAACAAGCTAGACTTTTCAGTCTGACCTTAGCAAGCTTAATGGGTTACACACACACAAAAAAAAACACCCTCCTAAACACAACTGGAAACTGATTGTGATCTAGTTTGCTTGAAGCCAACTGATAACTACAAGCCAACTGATTTCTATTATCGTCTCTCATCAGTGCTTGTTATTCTGAGAAATGCTGTGGAGGAAGAAAAAAGAAGGCTGAAACCCAAAGTTACAGTAATCTAGATTCACACACACACACACACACACACACACACACACACACACACACACACTTTTATTTCTCTTGTACCAGAGCAATTATCTAACCCTAACAATTTATTATTATTTATTAAAGAAAGGCGCATCATATGTTTTATCCGTTTGTTACCTTTAATGCTGTGAAACATCCTTGAAACGAGTTCCTGTTATTATTCCTATTTCAGCAGCTATAATCAGCCGTTCTCTTTCTCTTACAAGCCTCTAATTATTTCTCTCATATTAACTACGATCAAAACATGTCGGTTTTTATTTGATGTTCCTTTAAAAAAAAAAAAAAAAGGCAACGTCCCTCTCACTTTAACAGTGACAATGAAAAGTCCTTAAAAAAAATCCTATATAATCTGAGAAAAATTCAACAATCAATTGTTACTATAGAAATCATAATTTAGTAGAACTTACAGAGCTGCTGGATGTCAAAATAAAACACTCTCATTTCGACCAATCAGAATTGAGAATACAATTAACGAACAGCTGACAGTCTGTATTGAAGGAAAAAGGGAGACGCTAAAGGTAAAGAGATCAGAATCGGAGGCCAGGATTAAAGAGCGAGGCGCAGAACGACGACGCTGACGGATGAACAGAGTGACTGAGGAGTTTCAGATCAGAGATCAGAAGAGAACGACGGGATTTTCTGGGAGATGAATTGTAAGCAAGACAGAGAAGGGTAGAGAGGACAGAGACAGGCAGGCAGAGAGAGAAACAGAACAGAGAGAGAATGTTGATGAACTCCAGCATTCTTCTCTCATTTTTACTGCATATCCTTCATGTCAGGGTGGATTAGTTGATTTGAGCTTTCTCGGCTAGCTGCTCTTTCATGCTTAATAAATGGCTCCTTGCCGCCGCCGCCCTTCACTGCAGAATACGGAGAGCTTAATACAAATAAATAAATAAATAATTAATTAATAAAAAAGTCTTCATTTCCAGTAAGAGGAACCCAGCTGCAGGACGGGAAAGCTGAATGTTTGTTCATTACACACGGTGACACAGCAGATCTATCCAATGGGGCTGTGTGTGTGTGTGTGTGTGTGTGTGTCTTTAACTAACTAAACCAAAAACATAAGTAGGAAAAACATTCATTTCTACCAATAAAAAATGTAATAATGCACAATAATGAAATATAGTCTATTCATTTTGTGTGCCTACTCATGCAACGTTTTCCCTAAGCTTTAAGTTTTCCAGAGTTTTCACTTACAGGAGACAAAAGAATGAGTTGAGAATAAAAATATAGCGAAGACTTTATACTGGAAACTGGATTCCGAACCCATTGTGTTTATAAGTCCTTGTCTTACTCCAGTCCAAAATATTTTTTCACGAAATTCATGATTCACGACGCATTAATGATAATCTCTATTTCAACCAAAGAAAGAGTTTAACTGTCTCTGTGTGTGCGTTTTCTTATTCCGGAGACAGAACCGTGTGGCGTACGTCTGCCCCCAAACAACAGCACAAAGATTTAAAGCTCCCAGACTGACTGTCAGGTGCGGCGAGCGCCTCGCTTAACGTGACCTCTGTGTGTCTTTTAACGTCAGCTCCTCAAAGCCGTGCACTCCTGAAGCTCTTTTCCTCCTGTCGCTGTGTTTATGTCACCATTCTTCCACAGACTGCTCCATTATTCATTTAGATGTCAGTTCGGTTCATCAAGTCAAATACGTTAGACGAACGATTTTGGCAGAACAAATAAGACTGTACAAATTTGTTTAGATCGATCAGATCGGTTTTTTAAAAAAAATATGAACCAAAACGCTGTAGAAGTACGGCAAATGTTTCTGTTTACTGATGAATTATTCATGCTGCTGAATGCCTGAAGTCTCACTATTTGAAATGAATACCGTGTCAATGTGAGCAAGCACCAAACCCACTGCATCTCCAGGTGATCAACTTTAATCAGGAGATCACTATCGAGTTTTTCACACTATTATACACTCATTTAACCCGTTAGAGGAAGGTTTCAGACGTCTGATTCAGAAGCTGGATTAGCACGGCTTCTACATCACGGTGCTGAATCTGTACAGAGCGAAAGGGTGTTGTGTTACAGGTAGATGATTAGCTACACAATGAGAAACTGCCTCGTATCACGTGCTTTGTACGGTCAGAGAAACCTCACGCATGTAAACGGTATTTGCGGTGACGAAAAATATGGCTTATTTTTACAGTTCTGTTCAGAAAAGTCTGTTCAGGATAAACTGGATGGCAGTTTGTGAAACTCGACTGTTGACTGGATATCAAGCGGATGTCTGGGGATGTAAACAATGATGCTACTGTACACGTGAACACAAGTCTCTCTGTGTTTCAAAGGAAATCAAATAAATATCGATATAAAAATGACTGACTTTTCTTTCTTTCGTATTCTTCTGCTTGTGTTATTTTTTTCTCACTGACTGGAAAACATTGTTATGAGGAACGTACAGTGTGAAAGTGCAGATTACAAACAGCCAGGATTAACTGTTAAGCCCAGGTAAAGTGGAAACTGTGCTAAATGTGTAGGAAAAAACTAAAGCAAAAATGCAGGGTTCTGTTTATGGAGGGTTTCAGTGAAGCAGGGGGAATTATAGCAAGTGTGAAAAGACCTTCAGGAGTTTTTATACAGGCTAATTGCCCAGAAATGTGTCTACATCACTCAGCATAGCAGCTCACTGTAGTGCATGTTAAACTTCTGCCACACAACACACACAACACACACACACAACACACACACAACACACACTCAGCATAGCAGCTCACTGTAGTGCATGTTAAACCTCTGCCACACAACACACACAACACACACACAACACACACTCAGCATAGCAGCTCACTGTAGTGCATGTTAAACCTCTGCCACACAACACACACACAACACACACTCAGCATAGCAGCTCACTGTAGTGCATGTTAAACCTCTGCCACACAACACACACACAACACACACACAACACACACTCAGCATAGCAGCTCACTGTAGT